>NW_020450530.1:2250922-2279827 GCF_003343035.1 Apteryx rowi
GTCCCCTCACGCTGCCGCCGTCTGCTCATGCTTCCGCCATTCCCTCATGAGGGCAGCGCCATCCCCTCACAACACCGCCATCCTCTCACAACAGCGCCGCCATCCCCTCACGAGGGCAGCGCCATTCCCTACAACACCGCCATCCCCTCATGATGGTGCCACTCGCGCCGCCTCCGCCCTGCTCTCGCCACCTCACGCTGTTTCTCCGCAGCACCTGCAATTTCCCTAATGGACTTGATGGAACTAATTGCAGCGGGAAGGCTTTGATGTGGGGCCGGCCGCGCGCTCGTTAGCTCATCCACCGGTCACTGTGCCGACATGACTCACACCGCCCTGACGCAGCGTTACCGGGAAGCGTGTTCCCGTGCTGCTCCCCGTCTCCTCGCYGTCGGGCGGAGGATCCCGCAGGGTGGAGGGGGGACCAGGGGGGACCGTGCCGTGCTCCCAGGTGTCTCCGGTGGACAGGGCAATGTGTCCACCCTCGTCATCGCCGCCGCGCTAGCAGGTGCCTCCCAGCACCTCCAGCTCGGTTTCCCTTCTTAGCTCCAGGCCGTGCTCCCTCCCCGGCCAGGAATCCTCCCGGCCTCCTTGCTTATCCCCATTAGTCACACTTCCCCTCCGAGCCATCCCGATTTAGCTCCTGTTGTCACTCCACATCTCCCGATTGCCTCCCGCCGCCTGGAGCTGCCACGTCAGCTCCGGGGAGCGCGGCGCTGAAGCCTCCCCTCTCTGCTGAGCCACCACCAGCCCCATGCTGCTGCGGTCCCCTCAGCGCGAGGGGAAGGTGGGAATGGCGCGGGGACCCCGGCCTGGCGCTTGGGCTGCCACTTTGGGCCCTGCACGGCTGGCTGGAGAGGTGCAACGCATCCGGTGCAATTTCATGTGCAACGCCCCACTGCAAGAACCGGGCTCTCTGGTTCCCCACGCTCACATCTCCATCCCCAGCGCCAGCCGGGAGGGCAGCGAGGGAAAGACATGCGCTGCAGCCCCACCGCCAGCTCCCGGCTCCCCGGCCCTGCTGTCCGAGCTCAGCCCTGCTGCGGGGTGCCTGCCGGGGAGGAGAGCAATCCCAGGTCATTAGCCACCCCGTGGCTGCTGCGGGTCTTTGGGGCTGATCACATCCCAGGCGGGGGGCATCCCTGCCACCCCGCTGCTCACTGGAGCAGTGCCTCCACCCTGCCTGCTGCCGGGCCGGAGCAGAGGCCGTGGGGAAGAGAGGGCTGCCAGAAACGCTAGCCCACGTCCCAGCATCGGCTCCAGACAGCACTGAGAGAACTCCGTCCTCAGCAGCAGAGACTGGAAGCAGATGTCTTTCGCTACCGGAGTGGCTGAAACCACTCAAAATATCCCACCGCGCTCAGGCATATCCAGAAGGAACAGGACAGACCAGGTTGCAGCGAGAACTAAATACTGTCTGAACTTTTATTCGGACCCTTTTTCTAAACAGGCTAACAACTTAAATACCTCAGGAAGACTAAAGAATACAGTATGCATTTCAATGGAGATCAAAGGTAGTTTTACAATGAAGTCAAATGAACAGATGCACCGGTATAATTTGGTAAGGAATTGACCATCAGGCAAGAAGAACAGAGACACCATTTCCCTAGCGGCTTTTCTCCTGTCTTTGCTTCGTTCTAAGTCTTCCCACTTCCTGGTGTTCACACATGGAGACCTGCCACTGGGGCCCTGAGGATCCTGGGCCGAGGAGGTTCAGGATATTGTTCTCTGAGGAACAGCCCAAAAGTCAGCGACTCAGCTTTCCCATGTGAGATTCAGTGCCCTGGACCTCTGGAGGTGACGTCCTTGCACCAGTAACCAAGGACTTCCAGAGAAAACCACCTGCTGTCTCCTAAGAAGCCAAGCAGGACGTTTCAAGACAAAGCTTTGATTACAGCAGTGGAAGCACCAGTGCTTCCAAGAGCCTCCTGGTCATGTGCAAACTTCCAGGTAGCACCAAAAGTCATAGGAATTATTAATTCTCTAGTAAAGAAGTAATAAAACCCACTGGACACTAAAGGGCAAAGTCTTCAATTAGGCACCTAAATCCATCTCTTGCTCAAATGAATAGCCTGATTGCCCAGGAGGCTCAGCACACTTGCCACCCCAGTTGCTTCCCAAGTGCCTGAAGGGAGCTGGAAGGGCCAAGCGTGGCCCAACCCAGCTGTCATGGTGGCAACCCTGGTTTCGATGAAGTTACCCTGAAACAGCTCACATTTCTAGTGTGTCCCACGCTTTGTTTCAAACCAGGGTGAGGAAGCCTGAGGAAAGCTCCTGTTTACTGTAGTGCCTCAGAGATGGTCCGAGAGGCTTTCTCCAGTCCTAGCATGGCCACCTTACTCGAGCTCACTTTTGGGGAAAGCTCCTGCTTATAACACCAAGCTCTGGGAAGGAAGCAAAGCAGGGCACAACACAAGGAAGAGCGGCTCCAGGACACAGCAGGGTGGACATCCCGGGGCCTTGCTTCTGCACCTGGTAGAAGCGTGCTGTGCCACTAAGGCAAGTCACTTTGCCTACCCTGAGCTCTTCCTTGCACTGATGAAGGGGCAGTAATCCTCCCCTTTCCCCACAATGACTTCCGAGAGCCACGAGGGGATCAGTGAGGAGAGATCAGAGATCTCGAGGGGATCTTTGGTGATCCAGGCTGTTTTGTACAGCATGGAGGATGAAGAGCAAGTTCACGCTCTCCAACAGTGCCTCAGTTGCAGGCTGGCCTGTCGCTTCCAAATGGCTAGAGCCTTTCCAAGGAACTGCGATTTGTTAACAGAAACTGGTGCAAAGAGATGGAGGATTTTCCCCTGCTCTGTTCATTTCCATCTAAATGAGGTTTCTCCCTAAATTACTGGTGGCTGAGCTCCACGTAAGTAAGCCTAATTTGCCTGCCAGATGCCTCCATTCTGGCAGATGCCAGCCTCCTCAGTAACTTGTCTCTCTGATAACCTCTCTCCAGTGTATATGGCAACATCTCACTTTGAAAGGTTCCTGTCTTCATGGACCCAGTGGCAAGACCCAAACAGCTTTAAGTAATGCTCAATAAATAGAAGAAATAAATATTAAATAACAGGCTAAGTGCTCTCAGCCTTTTCAATATATGTACAATGCATAGCAAAACAACATTGATTGGCGATTGCAGACAACAGTTTGGTACAACTTAAGTCCCCCGAAACAACAAAAAACATTGAAAAAAGTTGCAATCAGCATAAAGCAAAGAACAACCAAGTGCTGTAACGCTTGAAGAAAAGTAGTAGACAACAGTGCTTGGAAACACCCCTTATCCTTGCTTTCCAGCAACGCTGCAGAGATTGTGCTGGGTTTGCTGGATCCTGACTTCAAAGCTTGGTTTGGGAGCAGGGAAACCAGCCTCAGGTAGCATAGGGTCCAGCGAGCAGGGAGAGCGGCCCCAGTGATTCCAGGTTCCTGGGAGATATTTGAAGCCGAATGATCATCTCTGCAGTGCCTGGCAGCCAGGATAGCAAAACCCAGCGCAGCACAGCTCAGCTCCATCAGGAGCGCTGGGTCTCACACTCTGCCGTGGAAAGGCAACCAGGGCATTTCGGGGGATGGAAATAAAACTGTGGGCAGGAAAGAGCCCTCATGAATGAAGAAAGAAAAACCCTCCGAGACAGCATTTCCAAAAGACAGCTGAGATGTTTTCCTGAAGCCGTTATATTCTCAGTGAGGTTGCAGATGTCCCTGGGCATCCCTTGAGCTCAGGAGCAACTGGCCAGCCTCAAGTGAGCAGTGATGTGCATACACTGAAACGACATCGTGTTTCCACCAGAGGAAAGCTGCTCTCTGCAGAGAGCAGCAGCAGCAATCCCAGGTGCCAGATGTACAGAAAAAAWTCCTTAAAAGCAACAAATGAGCGAAACAACATTAAAAAAGAAGAAGAAACAAAAAAAAGCACTGGCAAAAGGCACAGAGACAGAAAAGCTCATAGGCTTCTTGCAAACTGACAGAAAATCTGGTTGTCATCCAACAGGGAGGACGATGTTTCAGATCGTACTGAAAATGTTAAATAAGTTAAAAAATAGAGATAAATACCACTAGGGGAAAAAATTTATATGTATATGCACATATAAACATGCACATATACATATATAGACACACATATACATACACACACACGCACACACAGAGACTTGGTTAGGTCCTGTCACCGGAGATTGGATTTTGCAAGCATTTTCAGTACAGATTGTTCTCTTACGTTCTCGTATCTGTAGTTTTTCAGGGGCGGGTCATCCCTCCATAACAAACACAGGGAAGTCCTAGCGACGGCATCCTCCCAGGGAAACCAGCAGCGCCTTTCGGAGGAGCTCGGTTTCGGGTTGTGCTCTGGCTCGAGGAGCCAAGGGAAACAGCGGTGCCAGCCAACTGGCACCTGTACAGCGCTACCACGAGTGCGGGCCGGGGCGAGACTTCCCTTCGCAGCACTGCAAATCCCCTTCGCTCGTCCGCTCGGCAAAAAAGGCAGAGGAGGCTGCAGGGCTCTTGCCGTTTCCTCCACGAGATCCTAGAACCTCTGTTCACAGCCATTGGTTTCCAGTACAAATCTAATGACAAACCCTAGATTTTTAACAGGAAAAACAAACAAACAACAACAAAAACCCCTCTCCCTTGCATCCCTTGGGCCGTCACACACTTTCCACCTTGCTCTGGGGAGCACAACTGAACGGTCACATTCACAGCAGTGCCCTGCCGCAAGCTGCACCGGGAGCTACTGTCCCTTCTCCAGCCACCTTCCCCAGAGACACAGGGCTCATGCCATTCGCAGGCCAATGTTGTAAACCTTTAGGCATGAACGGTGACATGGATACACTCAAACAAACAAACAGATCCAAAAATAACTTATTGTTCCCAAAAAAATAGAATAAATAAATACTGTTAACGGTGACCACTTGCATCCATTCTGATGTACAAACAAAAATATAATAATAATAATAATAATAAATAAATAAATAATTTAAGAGGTTTACTCCAATACAAGTCTGACCGGGAAACCCCAGGAGAGTTTAGCTGCCATGGACTGTACGATCGGAGGCAGTCCTTGAAGCACAGATCAGCAGGCCTGGTACAGAGCTGCCGTAAGCCCAGCGCAACCCTCGGAGTCAGCTCTTTTCCCGTGATCGATGCACGCTGCTCCCCTTGACGTGGTGCTTTGTTCACCTGTCCCCATCAACAGGGGACTCAGCTCAGTGTTGTGTCTTGATATTTACACCAGTTGCACAAAGCTTCCCTTCCCTTCTCTTTTCTTCTCTTTTCTTTTTTCTTTTCTTCTCTCCACCTGGCTCTCTGCTTCATTGCTACAGATGCACATGCGTGTCGGGGGTACTAATGGGCACGAGGCTACTCCTGTAAAATCGCTAGATTTGGGGCTTGGGTTTTGGTCTCTGGTCAGCGTGATCAGGTCTTCCCAAGGAGCGGAAGGACAGGGTGTTTGGAGATCAAGCTTGGGGAGACTCTTTGGGGAAGAAGCACAAGGTTTTCAGCCCTTTGCAGAGAAAGGAACTTGCTGCAGAAGACAGTTGGCAGTGGGGTGCTCTGGGTGCCCAGCCCAAAGGCCAGGCAGCTGGCACCCCACTGCTCACCCCACTGCTGCCTATACGAGTGCTTYGCAACACAGCAAGCACCCACTTCTGAGCCCTCAATCACAACCTTAACTGGTTTCCTCAGCCCTGCCAAGAAAGGTCTTTTCTACATCTGGGAGGGTGGCCTCTCGGGGCTTGGCCACATGGCCTCATGAAGCCACCAACCTCAACAGCAGCCCTGAACGGTGACATGTGTGTACATGCACATGCAGCAACACATCGCTACCCTCAACCTCAAATCACCTGCACAGAGTGAGGTGGGGGGGGTGAGCCTGGGAAAAGGGGGGGCTCTTGGCATTGAAGGCACAGGCCGAGGGGATCAGCAGGGGAAGGCTACTTGCAGAGAGGGACCCCCAGCATAAAACTGCCTCTCATACTGCCCAGCTACACATATAACCCACACTGCTGTGCTTGCTGACAGACAACACACGCTTATACGCTTGATAAGAGGGTAATTCAGATCCATGAGAACAACACGCTGCACCTGGCCTTCCTCCACGCACGGCTTGGCCCGTTTACCTGTGCCAGCAGCCCCGGGGGCTGCAGGTAGCGCTGTAGCTGGCAAGCTTGCATCTCTCTATACCCCCCTCCTTCTCCTCTAGCAGATGCTGCCTCCACTTAGCCCTTTTTTGTGACACTTAAAGAACACACCTCCTTGACTCATTAACTCCAGCTCGTTAATAACCATGCCGGATGGAAGGGGAGGGGATGGAAAAAGGGAGGGAGGGAAGGCTTAATCCCAAATTAGCTTCTCTAAGCACCCAGGTGTTGTAAGAGAAAGAAACTCCTCAGCACCAGCTCAGCCTGTGCGGGGAGAAGCCTTTGTTACCCTGCAAAACACAGTAATTGCCCAGCCAGCTGGGCTGGCAACTCTGGCAGGGAGACAAAAACGCGGGGCCCAGGGCTGCAGAGCCCAGCAGAGCCCTCCTGCCGCCGCCTGCGAGCTGCTCCTCGGAAAAACGGGCTATTAGCAGAGCCCCCCTTGGTCCCCTTGCTCTGTGCCAACCTCCCACCAACGAACTGGGAGCGCAGGTGCTCCCTGGCGCAGCTCTGCAGCCGGGGGAAGAGCATCAGGAGGGCAGGAAGGTGGAGGAGCCGAGGGACTGCTCCATAACCCCGCGGCTGGAGCCAGGAGCAGAGTCCTTCCGGCTGCGCGCAGCACAAGGGATGGAAAACATCCCCTTGCCTTACGTGGGGAGAAGGGGAGGGAGCGCCAGGGCTGCTGCGCCTGCTAATCCTGCCTTCAAGGGGAGCCTGACAGTCTCAAGGAGAAATGATTTCCTGAAATCCCCCTGGCGCGGCTTAAAATTGCTGCCTGTTATGAGGGAGGGGAGTTGGGATCCCCTGGCTCATGCAACATGTTCTTAACCCTGTGCGCTCTGGCTTGCCGAAGCGGCTCTCGCCCAGCTCCTGCTGGGCCCTGCTGCGGCAGCGTAAAGGCCACAGAGGACGAACCTGCCCTGTGACAGCGTGGCCTCAGCCCCGGGGACGCCCCTCTGCCTTTGTGCCGATCAGCACAAACCTGGGGCGCGATGCCTCTGCCCGTGAGCGGAGCGCTGCGTGCTGCTGGCCTGCCTGGGGCAGGATGGGGAGAGCTGGCACCATCCGTCCGTGCCCTCCGGGGTAGGGGCAGCTGTGCAGCCCCCAGCACTGCTGCTGCACACAAGAGTGCCGAGCTGCTCATGCTACAGCCCTCAGCTAGAGCATCTTGCTGCAGTTAACCCAGCGTCCTATCTCCCTACAGTCCCACCAGCCATGCACAGGTCCCCGGCAAGGATCCCCTTAAAAAAAAAAAAAAAAGACCCCCAAATTGCAAGAGGGGTCCTCCAAGACTGCAAAGCCAACCTGGGCCCCACGACTCCGACATCCTGCGCTGCACCTGACCCTCAGAGCGCTGCGCAGTGCTGGCTCCCTGCTCTATCTGCACCCCACCGGCCCCGTGCCTGCGTCAGACCTCTGCAGCATGCTCATGAGCAATCACAGTGCTGGGAGGAGAATAAAGCATGACCCTCTGGTAGACGAATCCATGCCTGGGAGGAAAGGACAGCAGGAGGGGGGGTAGCTTTCTTTTCTCCAGGAATTACGTCAGGAGGGATTTCTAGCCTTCTATTTATAGCAGGGACTGGCTGACTGGCAACAAATAAATAATCTCTCATGGCAGAGGCCTGCTGCAGAGTGGGCAGAAACTCTGGAGGAGAGACCCAAGGGCCCTGGTATTTGCCTTAGCAGAGACAGGATCACCCCCACTCATCACCAAAGCCTTCCAGCCAATTCCTCCCTAACCGTGACTCTCCTTTCAATGGAAATTATTTTGCTGGCTCTTGGTTTGGCAGGAGAAAAGCAAGCAGCTAAACTCTCTCTTTTGGACCAACTGCTGGTGCTTGGAGAGTGGCATGGAAGGGACAACGATGGGGTGGATGGAGCAGGTCTGTCATTAGAGACCCTCTGTAAAGCCTTGACCCTCCTTCTGATGCTGGCCGGGGAGCTGGGACGTACCCCCACGCTCTGCGAGGCCACGAAGGATCCTGCCTGCTTCTGGGGTTGCGCCGTGCCAGGTGCACAAGGGCTCTTACTCTGAACTGCAGAAGGGGGACCCACACTGCCACCAGATCAGTATCGGGGGTGATTGTTATCGATGACCAGGAAGGTGGGAAGGAAGTGGAGAATGCCAGGAATTTGGAGACAACATCGGCGTGCGAGCCGTCGCCGGCACTCCCTAGCGACGGAGGCTGTCGGAGCTGCCTCCTGAGTCATAGCTCTTGCTCCTGCTGCGGCTGCTTCTGGGGCCTGAACTCCGGCTGCGGCTCCTGCCGTTGTCACTGCTGCTGCTCCAACTTCGGCTCCGGCTCGTTCGGTAGCTGGAGTAACTCCGGCTCCAGCTTGGGGAGCGGCTAAAGCTGCTGTACCAAGAGGAATAGCTGCTGGCGCTACTGGAGGAGGATGGACTGGGCCGGTAGTAGGGGATGGGGCGTTTGCGGGCACTGTGGGGACACAAAGAGACATGGGTTACTGGTAATACAAGGACAGACTCACTGCCAGATTCTCCAGAAAGCACTTCTGCTTTTGTACAGTTGTCCTGCACAACACCTCCCAAAAAGGGAAGAGACCAGGATAGCTGATAGGCCTTGGGATTCAAACCGCCCACCTCCAAGGCCCTGGGAAATGCTCCAAGCCCCATGTACGAGGCCAGGCTCCCTCATGGTCTCTGCCTGGAATGGCCTGATACTGTCCCAAAGAGCCCTCGGCTCGAGGGCTAGAGAAATCACCTGGACAGTGAGGAATAAAGTTCAAGGCCTTCTGTCACTCAATATTTGGCTCCTTCTCCTTCGTGGGAGATTTATCGCAATGAAAGTCCCTGGAAAAGTCGGGCGGGGGGGGGAATGCACCCAGTATCTGATGAGTCAGTCCCTGCTGTGACTTTATATCTGCCTTATTTCTTCACCTGCCTCCATGAGAACCCCTGCCTCCCTCTGCCTCCGTCCGCAAAATGCCATGCCCTTGGAGGGGCGGAAAGGCGTGCTGATCCGGCTCAGGGAAACTGGTCTCCTCCTCAAGCTGGGAGAACAGCCTCCTCTGGTGAGGGCTGGGACCAAAGGAGATCCCATTTCCCCCCAAGGGAGCTACGGCTCAGCTTGTCTCCAAGGCATGGGAGTGTGTCCCCTTACCTTGTGATGCGCCGAGCTTCAAGGTGGCTGGGAGAATCTCTCCTGCGTTTCCTCAGGGGCGAATAGGACTTCCGTCGCCGCCTCCGGTCACGTTCTCTGTGCGACTCCTTCTCACTGGAGCCATACTTGTGCTCTCTTTCACGGTCTCTAAGGAAGAACCAGTTTGGAAACTGTCACTGCTGGGTTTTCATGTGTGCAATTGGCTGGGTGGGTTTTGAACACGGGGGCAATCAACCATGCAGGGACAGGTGAGTGGAGGACATTCAGCTCCAAAAGCGATCTACTCCAAGCTAAATATTCTGGTGGCATCAGCTCTGCACAAACCCACTTAGCTGGACAGAGAGACAGTCATCTAGCCTGACAGATGGGCACCTGCTAATTGTGGGCTGCCTGGAGGTTTTCAGCAGTGTCTCCTCGTGGCCCTGTGCTGCCGAGCTAACGTGGCTTCCGTGCGCCTGTCTCTAAGGATGCACTCTGTATTTCCTCAGCTCCACTAAAATTGCTCTTGCTGGCTGTGCTGCGAAAGAGGGTGAGAACAACCCTCGCCGCTGGCTCCACGTTGCGAAGGGCCCCAGGTATCCCAGCAAGGCCATGCAGCGTTTCCAGGGGTAGGCTGGCTTGGCAGAGCTCTCCGTAAGGAGTGCCGGTGTTGCTATGGTTTTATCTTATGTTGAATTCCTGCACATGTTGGCACAGGCCCTTCCGTGGAGCGTAGCTCACACCCCTTTCCCTGCTCAATGCCATCTGCAAAGCGACACACTTCAGCTCAAGGGCCCTAGCCTTGCACACAGGGAATACACCCTCCTACACCGGGTGCAGGGACTGTCACAGCCTGCAAGAATCACACCCTGGAAGTGCAACGATGTTTTAAGAGCGTGAAACTTTCACTACACGCCCAGCAGCAGCTGGGGGAATTACTGTTGCTTGCCCTCAGCAGCCAGGCAGTGCGGGGAGCGTCAGCTGGCTTGCCAGGTCCCCACGAGTCTTGCACAGCTCCCCGAAGGAGCTGCTCTCGAGGGCAGAATGCCCCAGGACAGCAAGGAAGCGGCAGAGATGTTACCAGAAAAAATTGCCCAAAGAGAAGGTGAGGGAGCAGTTTGGGCCTGCCAGAACGAACCAGCAAGTACGCTAGAGTCCAACCAAGCGACTGAGGCATTTGGAAAGCACAAGACACCAGACATCGCGTGAGGAGACAGCTGTACCTGCCAGGGCTGTAGCGGGAGTAACTGGGGCTCCGACGAGGTCTTGAACTCCTGCTCCCAGGACTTTTTTTGCAGGACTTGGATGAATAGCTGGGGGACCGTGAATAAGACCTGGGGATAGGCAAGAACCAGAAAAGAGTTAAAGATCCTGCAGGTGAGGCTGCAACAGACTTCTCTGAATCTGGGCTCATGGGGTAGGGGTGCCCCACATTTCAGGCTCTCAGCCCAGCTCTGGAGGAAGCAGTTCACCCCAAGCTGTGCAGATCCCTGGGCCTCCCCCAAATTCTTATCCCCCTTCCCTGAGGGGCCTGCCAGCCTGCAAGAGCTAGACATTGCCCAGGGTCACAGGGACAGCTGTTTAAATTGACCTTACCTCTTCCCTGAAGAGCAGGATCTGCTTCGGGAGTACCTGGGGGAGGCCTTGCGGTGTAAAGAGCGGGAGCGGCTGGAGTGGCTGGAGCTGGGGGAGGACCTGCCCGTGCTGGCACACGACTCGCTGCGGGAGCTTGGCCTCAGCGGGGAGCTGTGGGTTGGGGACAGGAGGAAGTTTCGCTTCTTCTCTGAGCAGCCAAGATACGGAGACAGGCACCCTCTGCAAACATACGTTTGGACAGCCGCTGAGGCTGTGGTTGAGCTGGGACCAGTCCCTGGCCGTGGGGAGCGCCATGCTTCAGCTAACAGTACTCCCGTCCTCCCATTCCCCACCTGGGGATAAAAAACCTCCCAGCTTCCTAAGTTCCTGTTGCAGGAGACCCATTGCATGGGTCATGGTGCAAGAGCCACCCTCCAGGCTGGTGCCAGGGAAAGGCGGTGGGAAAGGTTTAAGGTGGTGTTGGTGCCTTCTCCTGAGTTCCTGCAGGATGGCAGATCTTCTGCTCCATGACCGACACAGCAAATGTGTCTGGTTGGCAGAGTGTGGGCCAGGGCAGTGAGCTGTACAGGCCCTGGGGCAGGGAGCAAGGTGGGGAGAGATCCTGGAGCAGGGAAAGGCAGAGCGTGGCAGGGCAAAGGCATGTGATCCCAGCCTGGCCATGGAGCAGCGCAGGCAGGAACCGAGTGCAAGTGTCCCATCACCTTTGCATAAGGCTGCACAAATTCCTCCAGCTCCAAGAGACGTGCCATGGTTCTGAACTGGGTTAGCCCAGCGGTGAACCACCCAACCAAAACCAATGGCCAGATGCAATCCCAGATCTACCTGTGCAAGGGCAGAGTTATCCCACTGGAGTCACAATGTGAAAGGTATCCACAGCCCTAAAATTTTACCCTCTAGCTGAAAATTCAGAGCTGGTTCTTCCTAACACCAATTCCTCTGCCTCTCCCCCTCTCTGATTCAGCCCTCCCACCACCAGACCACATCTAACTTTTAGGATTTAAGACCTGAGGGCCTGAGTTAGAAGAGCTCCCTAACACCACTAGCCTTAGGCATAGCCTTGGGTACCAGCTACTTTGCTTCAAAATCTTCATCCCCAGTGTGCACCTGGCAAATGGCCAGTGCCTCCAGGAATGGGAGGAGGTGATGGAGGCTGGCATCTGCTCCTCTCTCTTGACGATGACCTATGACATCGACTGTGGTTTGGCTCCTGCCCCCGGCCCCCCAGTCCTCATGCTCTGTGACTGCAGCAGACAGAGTTGCTGCTGGGTTATCCCAAGCCAGCGAGGCACTTGTCTCTCCTTGTGCTCCCCCCATCCAGGAGATGCTATCTTGTCACCCAGGACCAGCCCTGAATGAGCCAGGAAGGGACAGACTGGATTTGGCTCAATGGACAGAAGGAAAAACAGCCCATAATGGTTTTAGGGAAATGAATCCTGGCCCCCTTCCCCACGGTAAGCAGAGGGAGGGAAGTTGTACGGCAACCCCCCCAATCCACAGAACTGGGCTTTTCCCAGAAGGGCCGATGACTCTTTTCTTTTGCATGGTCATGACCGGCTAAGCCAGGCTGTGTTCAGGATGCAGCTCAGCCCAGGGCCAAATCCCTTGTTGGCCACACTAACGCCAGGAGAGCAGGCACAGGCATTTCCAGGGGGCATGACAGCTGGGTTTTCATTTTTCTCCTCAGTCTGAAGTATTGGTCCTTGCCGGGCTCTGGATTCCAGACTGGCAAGACCACGGGTCTGATTTATGTCTAACTCTATCCAGACCACAAAAACCTTCCTACCAGCTCACCATTGCAATTGGCAACTGGGCAGGAGACACAGACCCATCCCAGCGACAACATACCAGGTATGTGGCTGTCAGTAGCAGCCACTGGTGATCACTGACCTTCGATCTTGTCCCTGGGCATCTGGAGATAGATTTTCCAAAGCTGTTCCCTTGCTCTGGGAAAAGCAACTGGTGAAGGAATTTCCTGAATCAGAGCTGTTATCACTGTTGGCCAGTTTGGGCTTCCCAGACGAGAAGGCATGGCCAAAGCCATCATGGACTAGACTTCTTCTCTCCTGGCTGTCCTTTGACCTGGAGGAGCTCGTTTGAGTGGAGGGAGGGGAGGAAGTATCGTTTCCTGAGTCATATTCATGATACTCTCCATTCTGGCTGGCTAGGTTGCCAAGCGGGCTGTCTGTTTTGGTAAAGAGGTCAGCAGAAGACCCTGACTGAGAGATCTGAAAGCAAAAAAGCCATTTGGCATTGTTTGAACGTTTTTGGGGGGGGTTGGTTTTGGTTTTATTTTGTCAGATTTTTTTTTTTAAATAAACCCAGAAATTTTACCGTCATGATGCACTGAAACAAAAGGAAAGAAAGAAAGAAACAAAGTAAGAAAGAAAGCAAAAGAAGAAAGAGAAGAAGAAAACAAAAGCACATATCCCTGAAAGAAATCCACAGTAAGCAGAAACTTCTTTTCCCCCTGCTATAATAACGGGAAGATTTAGAGATCATGCAAAGAGTATCAGCATGCGATTCATGTTTAAACAAAAGAGTTTAACAAAGTAAATGGGGAACCAAAGAATCAAAATAACTAGCTAACTAAATAAAAAAAGGTAAAATGGAGGGAAAAGCCCTTTTTTAACCTAAAAGAGGGGGAAAAAAAGAAACAGGAATATACATACAAAAAACTACTTACTGATTAGAAAGAAAAAAAAATGAAACAAAATCCTAAATAAGTGTGACTTCTTTTTTAAGCTTGCTTAATAAGGAGACTGAATGAATGTCACTAAAATGAATAAAGAAAAATAAAATAAAATCAAGGGTTTCTGTACAAATTAAAAACTGGCAAACAAACAAGCTTAGCACTTTGAAACTAAAAAAAGGAAAAAAAAAGAAAAAAGAGGGGAAGGGGAAAAAGAAAAATCCCTCTGGAAATAAAAATTATACAGATATTTCTTTGTGTGCATTTTTTTTCCCCCTGAAGAAGGTATAGCTAAAGCGCTCAAGTGACCTCTAATAAATTCCCTGGTGTCTTGCGGATAGCATCCACTTACCCATCAAGAACTCCTCCTTTAGTAGGTAAGGTGTAAGAAAAAAGGAAGAGCGGGCAACATAAGTCCATCATTAGAGTCTCAAATTACAAGAAAAAAACATAAACCCTCTCTTCAATCCACACTGCCAACTGTTCGCTTGACTCGTCTATGTACGTACATGTTGCGACTGCTTTTTGTCTGTTTGCTTGTCTCACTTATTATTCACTTTTGTGTCCTTCTGTTTTAAATTAGGCTTTTCAGCCAGTTCCTTGAGGCTGATCACCAGCGCCGAATAGTCGCACCTTGTGCTAAATCCCGTTTGGGTTCATGGTGGCCCACAGACACACGGAAGTGACAAAAGGAGGTAAAGTGAGGGGAAAAAAATAAAAAAGAGGAGGGAAAAATCCTCCTGCTGCGATGAGTTAGAGAGCTGTGGGGATGGGGAGGACAGCCCTGCTCCTGCCAGCCGTCGGGCTGTGTTCAGCCAAACCCCACTGGGGTTTTGGCAGGCGGCAGATCCCAACTGGGGCCAGCCAGGACAACACATCCATGGCGGCTGCCCTGGGCAGGGCTGTCTTCAGGGACCCTGAGCACCACCGGGGTGGATTTACATCACTTGAGTAGTTTATCCCCTCAGTTTTTACCCACTGGCATCTGCCTGAGCCAGTCCAGGAAGGTTCCAGCAGGGCGGGCGGTGAGGCTACGCCAAGGCTAATGCCTGTGTGCTCTAGGGGTGCACGTTAGGGCCAAACCTGGACCCAGCACACCTGCACTCTCCATGGGGCTTCCTCCTCATTCACTCAACTGCTCTGGTCTCCTAATTTGCACCTATAAGGTTTGGTCCAGGGTCCTCGCAGTGCAGACACAGATATGTGTGGTTCTCCCACTCCAGATAGTCCTTCAATGCTATCCCAGCAGACCTGGCTCCCTGAAGCACCTGCACATGTCCTCCCGCCACGCTCTGGGGTGCCTGATCTCCCTCTGTGCTATGCTCTCCAAACATCTCATCAAACATCAAACTGTATCTCCAGGAAGCAAAGGAGATCTGTGTTGGGTGTCTCTCAGCACGGACAGAGCTGGTCCCCTTCAGAGGGCTCAGTCCTGGATGGCATGGACACAAGGCAGCAGCGCTGGTTGGTGCAGGGACAGGACTCTTTTCCTCATCCACAGAGGGAGTATAGACACAGACCAGGTCCTATCTACATGGAACTCCTCCATCCCACCAGATGGTGCCTTCATATCCCCCCTCCGGCCTCTAACATCTGACACGTGTCCCTTGGGCGGTTGCTCTTGACCCAATTCAAGAGGCATTAACTGGGTCAGGGAGGTCTGATTCAGATCACACACCGAAACCAGCAATGGCTGAAACCAAAGGGCAGCTGCTCCGAGAGAAAGCTGCCGGCACACAGAATGGGCCCTCAGCAAACAGTTCGTGTAAGGAGGATTATCCACAACACCCTCACGCTCTGAAAACACCTCGAGTTGGGGGATCTCCAAGTACCTTCCTACTGTCCCCAGAAACAGGAGTATTGCTGTTTCTGGGTAAGGCACAAATGACAGGAATTAGGTCATCCCAGCAAATCCATGCTAGAACTGGGGACTGCCTGTGGCCTCCCTTTCCATCGCACACTGACCTCTATGCCGTGCTCGGAGCCCTAGACTTGGAGGCCCGGGGAGCCCTGGCAGCAGACATGGGAAATGAAGGGAACCTTCTTAACTGACCAGCTTACACCTTTAATGCAGAAGCCCTGAGCAGAGCAGAAATGTCACCCCAACGTGCCCAACTAGGAATGAGTGGAGGGAGACACATGCTACACAAGAAATACAGGTCCTCCTTTCAGGATTAGGTGCTGCTCCTTGCTACTTCTCAGCTCTAGCACTTATCTGTAGCCCTTTTTCTTCCAGTGGAAACTGGGATGTCAAAGAGCATAAGACAGTCAGGTACCTGGCTCTCCTCTGGTTTCCACCAATTCTTACTAAAATGCTGACACTGTATCCAGAGCCCTGAGAAAACCTGGCTCCTTGATACGAACCCCTGTTCTCTCCCCAACCATATCCCAAAAGATACAGGATTGTTTGCATTTTCTAGTATGGCATTAGATTTTTTTAGAGGATGGTATATGGTTTGCTTTGGATCTGAAGCACACCTGAGACGTAGCCAGCTCTTGACTATCTTTTACTTATGGGCATAAAAATATCACCGCAGGTACTCCCTGGCTGCACAGGCAGGAAAGCCCTGGAGCGGGCATGTGGCTGCTCAGAGGGACCCTGACACCAACATTGCACATGCAGATGCCTCACTTCCATTTTCTTCAATCTAAAACAAAAGACCTTTTTTTCTTCACAGGCAATAAATCCAGCAGTTCCTGGCATTTCTAAAACAGCTCTGGGACCTGGGATATATGCTCTTGCTTTGCCTTTGCTGAAATTTACCTTTCAAAGCAGCAACTGCTCTCAGTACATCACATCTGTGAAATGATTTGGGAACCAGCAAGCTCCTCTTTAGCCCAATATCTGCATTAGCAGCACTCTGGGAAGAGGCAACGTGTGGATATTTGTAAAATATGGAGCACACGGCCCACGTGAGGGCTGGAAGGCCTGGCCTGGGCAAGGCTGGTGCTCAGGGGAAGGAAGCAGCTTTCCAGCCCACCCACACTGGTGGGCACCAGGCTCTAGGGGAGGTTCCTGTCCTGTGGCAAGAGCCAGGGTAGGAACCACCTGAGCCTGCAAAGGGCACGAAGGCTGAAGGTGCTTTAATCAGACCTCTGCTTGGAGGCAAACTCCCCCTCTGCTGACCTTGACTTTGCTTCTCGTTCCATTTTACTGCTTTGGAAAGGCACACCAGCCCCACAAAATGGAAACCACGAGCCACGTCTGAAAACATTGCGAGTTCAATTGAATTCTAATGGCTTTTTATTCTTCTAGGATGTTTTAAAAGTCTGGTCTTTTATAAACCTAAGTTGCTCTGTGTGAACACTTGGATTTTTTCCTCCTCTCTAATAAGTAATTAAATAATCTCAGTGAACTTTGCTTCCTTCAGCTTTCAGCAGGGGGACCTACTGCTGCCCTCAGGGGTACACAAGATATATATTTATTGTTTTTTTGTTTCAAATCATTATTTAATCAAGATGAAGGAGGAGAAATGAGGCCCTCACTCATACTTCAGAATGTAATTTTGAGTGAGCTCCTAGATCAAGAGGCAGCGCAGTCTAATAGGTTAATAGGTTACAAAAATACAATCACTACCAGTCTTCCAATTAAACTGAACAAGTCCATTTACTGTGCTTCAAACAGCCCTGAGGAGAGATATGACTATAAATTTTCTCAGCCATATGGGGACAGGGATCTAGCAATGAGCAGCATGGCACAGCCTGCGTTATAGTTGGGGGATTTCTTTCCTGGGCCTTTTTCTCTTATTTTGCAATGCATTTCAAAGCAGAGTTAATTTCTTTTTCAGAGGTGCATAATGTCTCCCTCTCTCTCTTTTGCTGTGCATTATAATAAGGAAAGGAATAAAAAGCTTGTGTCAATGACCCCAGCGAGCCTTGCTCTCCGTGCCGGCCCGGCAGACAGCTGCCAAGCTGGCTGATGAGCCGCGGGCAGGGGAAGCAGCACCTGCTGAGAGGGGCTGCCTGGGGCAACGAGGCCGCTGCTTGATCGGGGTATATTCCTCGAGAGGGACATTCATCCTCTGGAGCAGTGGGGGGCAGGTCTTTACCTAGGGGAAAGGGGTTAGATCTGCTAGCAGTTTGCCCCAGCTGAAAAGCCAACCTACTATTAAAGTGAGTGCAAAAATACTGGTGCTATGGGAATACACTATAACCCCATTATGCACAATTACGAATCCCCAACTCAAGGAAAAATGAGTGAAAAGATTCCTTTTAGCTGGATGGAGAGCTCAGGATGGGGTTCCTTCTACCAAAAGAGCTAAGTTAAGCCTGGGAACCTGAAAGCAATGGTATGACTGTCCCCGCAAGGCCAGATATTGGGTTATTTGGGGCTGGAGGGCAACACTCCCATGTGGCCTGGGTCACAGATCCATTCCTGGCGGTAAATTCCTGATAATGCAAAGCAATAAATCTTTGCTTGGCAAAACCCCTTTCAGCCCGCTGGGGTGCAGCCAGTGCTGCACGCTGCAGGCCAGGGTGTCCCCAGCACGGTTCGGGCTGGGCTGGCGCAGCCTTGTGCAAGGGTTCGCCTCGCGCCACCTCCTTTGGCAGCTGGCGTGAGGTTGCCCTCCCACTGCCATGCRCATCCCTTCCTCGCCCCATCCCCGGCTCCTGGTCCCCTGGGTCCCGAGCACCGTGCTGCAAATGCACCACAGCCCGACCACGGCCGGGGGTAACTTTAGCTCCCTGGCTGGGAGTGGAAAAAAAGGAAAAGCAAAAAGAGAACAATTTCCATATTCATAAACGCAAGGAGCGCAGGGGGGCTTTGCCTTTCCGTTCTTTAAGGGCCATGTTTGTTGACAGAAACATGGTGTAGAACAGCTAAAGGAACGGCTTTTCCCATATAAACCAAAAACCCAGGCTAGAACACACAGAGCAACATCAAGCCAATATCCAGGCCTGCTACAGCCTGGAGCCTGGCTGCACACGCTGCCTCAGCCCCTGCACAGCATTTCCCCACTTCTATCTTTCTGCAGACGCATTAGCACAAAGATAAACAGTGCCATTTGGAACAGCCTTACCCCCATTGAGCCTCATTRAGAATTTGGCTGAAGACTATGTTAATTTGTGACATTGTAAACGAGTTTCAGTGGAAGTAAAGGAGCTGGCAAGGAAAGYGCGGGCAGTGTGCAGTTATCTTCATCAGGTACAACAAAGGCAATTAGATTCATACCCTGCAGGTATTTATATTGCGCTGTTAAACTAAAAGCACAGTGGCATGTAATATATCTGTATCAGTGCGGAATAAAGCATCTGCAGCAGGTCAGGGGGGTGTTATTAGTGTTCAAAAATAGATGCTGCATATCACCCACAGTTTCTCTACATGCTGAGGCACAGACCGATAATCCTATTCTCAACAGGTGACTATTGCGGCTGCAGGTGATTAAAGGGAAAAGAGAGGAAGAAGCTAGGAAATCCATTGCTGAAAAGAAAAGTAGCAGGGAACTTTGGGAGTGTTTTGGCGTGTCTGCAGAGGTGTGCGTGTATCAGCTTATAAATAAAGGCAAGAGGGGAAGAAGCAGCAAGGTAGATGCATGGGCAGGGCATTCTTTTGTTTGTTTTTTTTTTTCTCCTCCTAAATTATAGGTCGGCCTGGTTAGGAAGTGTGGACCCTTCCAGTAAAAAGGAAGGAGAATAATTCTGGGGGGAAAAATTCACCACAAAATGCTTCAATTTTTCAGAAGAAAAACAAAACAGAGTAAGAACTGGCATGAGAAGCATAAATGTTGATTTAGAAGTGCTCCTGCAGTACCTCACGGGAGTTTGTGTATTGTATCTCTGCTTCTCTTCTGCCTGCCTGGATCCTGAATGCACAATCTCTCTCCTTTGGAGCTATCATGATGCATCTCTCAGGGAAGGAGGGTTTGGCTTGGAAGCCCAGGCCAGACAGAAGGGCAGGAGTGTGATACTGTAACTCCCATGGAGGATTGAAATATGCCATTTCTGAATCGAAATTCTAGAATTTTTGCCAAATCTTTTCTTTTCATTGCATCATAATCCCAGCTGCTTTCAAAGCTGATTCTGATAGAACTACACTTATTTATGGGAGAGCTGCAAAACAGTGGTGTGTACTCTTTAATAGATGAGGCTAAAAGTTTCCATTCCTTTTTGCCCTTGTCAGTTTTGAATACATGATATTTAATGACCTCATTCAGAAAAAATTTCAGGGACAGCCTTTAACCATGAGCTTCAATTTAAGCAAGTGCTTAAAAGTGTTCTTGAATGATGCCCCAGGAGAGTGTACTTCTCTTCGGGAATAGAAAGGACACTAGTGGACTGCACAGTAAATGAACTGATGCCTCTTTATCATTGGAATATTTGTTTGTGTTTTTAACCCTAGATCAAAAGAGTACAGCAGTGTCCCGATGACTTTACTTTGCATCCATCGCCTGCATCTGCAACTATAAACACTCTGATTTTCCCTGCCCTGCAGCTTGTGTGCTCATTTACCCTGAGTGAGGCAAGTGCAAAGGGGAGTGCAGCATGCTTGAGTTTAGCTCATTTTAAAGGATTTTACAGTTTTCAATTGGAGTTTACTCTTGCTCTGGGAACAGAACAGCTGGCAGTCGGCTTCACAGGACTCGGAGCCTGGCTTCAGAGAGAGGAAACCTAGTACCAATTAAAAACCAGGCTTAGACTCAAAAACATTTACGTAAAATATGTGGCTTGTGCAAAAAAAAGAAAAACCCAAAACAAAAAAACAAAACGAAACAAAAATCCTTGGTGAAAGGATGCAGTCTTTGGCCAGTTGTTTTTTGGGAGGAGCCGTTAACTCATTCCTACCTTCCCAAGTTGGCAGACGGCAACACCCCAGGCTCATGCCAATAAAAGCTTTATAGCTTGTTATTCTTGCTTTGGTGTGTGCACATGCACACACAGACACRTGCCCAGGGTGCAGGTTCTGCCATTCACGGTCTATCTTATACGGTTTTATAAACCATAACTTGCATGTGTGCTACATGTTCAGTAGATGCATAAAACGAGAGCAAGTGTGCATATCTACAATTGTCAGAGAGAGCTTGTGCCCATCTATATCTATGTATAATCTCTGTGTATTTTATAATATATTTTATAATCTCTGCGTATATGTATGTGTAATCTCTTTGTGTATTTATGCACTCACGGCAGGTGAGTRCATAAAGTCTCTCCTCTTGCTGGCACTGTCTCACTGTCGCTGATGTAACTACTGAGTACGGCTGAGCTATTTCCAACTGGCGACCGAGCCATAGAGGAGAAAAATCACATCCCCATTATCTACCACTTTGGGGCTTGGACGGCTTTGTACCCAAGACACCCCTAATGTTACACACCCACGCGTGTGTGTACCAGATTCTGCACTACCCTGAGTCTTATGTAGCAACCCGTCCCTCCAGAACGCCTCTCAGAGGCTAATGCTGTGATCCAAGAGCATCGCAGCTCTGCTCTGCAGCCACTGGGAACAAGGGGGAAATGTGGCATGCAAAAGCAAGACTTCATATCAATCTGTATWTAATATTTCTCTCCATCTCTTGCTTCCTCAGTTCTAAGGTACGTATATCATCCCTCTCCACATACATGGAAAAACATCCTAAAGCGCTGAGCCTGATTTTACCCTCAGCTGCACACGCAGTTCCCATTAGCATCAATGAGAGCTGCTCATCAGCTCAGAATTTGGCCCTTGGCCTTGTCAGTCCAGAGAAAGAGTGATCTTAGAAGGATCCTGACARTCAGAAAACATCCCCTGCCAATAATCAGCAACTCATTAAATGTAAATGTTTCTTTTATATATGTTTGATTCCCTTTCTTCCCCTGAAGGGCTAAACTGTTGGACATGAAGACCAGTGAATTAAGTTCACATCCAGCTGAGCAAAGGCTGCATAACAAACACTTCCCTGTAAAATATCATTGCTGGAGGCCACTTTTTTTTTGTTAAATGTCCTCAATTCATTATTCATAGGCTAGAGTCTTTGCAAATTTTTCCCCTCTCCAGCCCCACCCTTGGTGTGGAAGTACTGAAGGAAGGAATGACTTTAAATACATTGGAGAACAGCACCATTAATAAGTAATATAGTTTTGAACCAACTTTGTCTAACATCACTATAATTGAATTATAAAAATTTTATATCAGCTCTCTCACCCAGGTTCCTGTGGCTAGTCTGAGCAAGGAAGCAGAGYGTGTAATACTTACTACTTCCTTAGGAGACAGGAAGCTGTAGAGTGGGAGGGTTTGGCTGGCTTTTTGGCTGGCCTGAACCTCTGCAGAGGAGCTTCGCTTTGCAGTGCTCTTTGAATGATGCCGGGAGCGTCTTCGCCGTGTTTTACGCCCTTCCTCCCGAGACCTGGCTCTGTGCCTCCAGGAGAAGATATGGAGAACCAAACTGTTATTCCTTGGTATTGCAGTGGTGCCCATTAGCAGCTCCATACAAATCCTTCAGAGCTTTGTGCTAGGCCACTGCATGCAGGAGAAAGTCCTCCACATGACTACCACAGAGAGCCATGAGGGTGAGAAAAGGGATGTTTTGTCCCCCCCATATGCTGGGGAAGGGAGACTGGGTTGAAATCAGCTGTCATGGACTGATCATCAGCCTTGGGGATTARAACTTGTGACTACTGGATTGAGCAGCTACAGCCACTGCTCCTTGAGCCAACCCCCTTTTCTACGGCCAAGACCAAAAGGTGCTCAACCCTCCAGTGTGTGACATAGCTACTAACAGAAAGAGATGTGGCTGCACAGAGTGTTTGTGGGTCACACTGGCTTTTGCAGTCACACCTCTGAGCCCAGCCAGGGAGTACTGCAGATGAACACCCAGTTCAGCGAGCAGTGACATTACCTGCTTCGGCAGTTAGGGGAGCGGGAATTGGAGCTCTCTGAGCGAGAGTGGTGGTGGCGATGGCGATGAGATTTCCGGGGCCGCCCACGAGAGCTTTAAGAAGTAGAAAGAAAAACGACCATTAGGCTGGCAGACTGGAGGGATGCAAGAGCCCACAGTTGGAGGCCTAAGTCAACAACATCCAAACCAGAAATGAGATCTGTATTTTAAACTAAGGAGATTGGTGCATGAAACATTGCACAGGACACCAAGGGGGCATGAGACATTCTCCAWCCCTCCATATCTAAACTTAAAAGGCAAGTCACCTTACTGAGATCAATGCTAATCTTTAAACCACAAGCTATTAGGGTGGCAGTAGAGCTTGCCAGGTGGAGATCTACAGGCTTGCATGCAGGAGAGGAGCAGAGAGCACCAATCCTTTCTGCCTTCAAGACCATGAAGAGGCTATGTGCCTCATACCTGCTCGCCCTTCATCCTGCAGGCTACCCTAACACAGCCAGGGAAGAGCCTGGTACCTTCACACTACTGAGCCTTGTTGGGGGAGATCTGTCCCTCTGGGCAACCCATCATAAAACTCAACCCCCTGTATTTCGTTCTGTGCCCCTCTCTGTAGTGCAGGTACCTTGCTAAAGAGCRGGTGCAAAAGACAGGCTCAGATGCACACAGTGCACTTGGTAACAGCCAGCCTTCCCCACCCTCTCTTGGGGAGAGGCTGTAGCCAGTGCTATAGGCAGCTCCTTCTCTGGTTGCTGCATGAACATGAACACGTGTTGCAGCTTCCCTAACCTCAGTCTGCCCTATGTGCAGTCCCTGCTTGAGGGGACAGAGCCATTTTATCTGGCTCCTCGTAGGTGTCCAGTTACTAGCGCTCCCTTTTCTTACAAGGCCACAGGACAGCTATAAGCAAACTGGGACCTGTGCACATAGACCCTGGTTCAGTACCCTGCTGCACTTCCTTTGCTCCATTCTGGCTGTAATTGGTGGATTATCCGGCTCTATCGCTGAGGAGCTGTTGTTGCCGGTGCCAACAGTTGAAGTCCTGCACATGGACAGCAGGACAACATGGGTGGCAAGCTGGCACCTTCAGCGCCCGTTCCCTCTTGCCGTGCCTCGTGCCTATCACAGCAGGTATTTTAGAGCTGGTACTGTAACCATCTGCTCAACCTGGCACTGCTGTGCCAGCAGCCAAATCTAATGAAGGGTTAGCTGGTGAGAACAGTCTGATTTCATAGCCACATTATACAAGTCATTGACAACACTAATATACCTGTTTGGACAGCGTTTGGCAATTCACCACTATAAAAAGTCAGCAAACCAATTGCTTGAGAACAACATCTCCTTTAAGGGAAAAGGGCAACCACCAAGGCAATTGCTTGAACTTCACTTGCCTGTTTTTTCTGATGTTTTTTATACTCTACAATTGTATTAAAACAAAAAAAAAAACCCTTCACATTTTGGGATCCACCCTCCTTATATCTGAACAGCTGGAATCGGCAACACTGAACATCTATCC
This sequence comes from Apteryx rowi, assembly GCF_003343035.1. Classification (NCBI taxonomy): domain Eukaryota; kingdom Metazoa; phylum Chordata; class Aves; order Apterygiformes; family Apterygidae; genus Apteryx; species Apteryx rowi. The sequence goes on from NW_020450530.1 coordinate 2,274,760, forward strand.
TTCGTACGGTGGATTTGTGTGAAAACCCCCATCTTTGCTCTTCACCCTCTGCATCAGTGCCCCCAGTTAAGACTTTTGCCCTTCTGCAGGAGGAAGAACTGGTCCTGTGTGATTTAGGTAACCAGTTTCTCAACACAAAGATAAGCCAAAGCAAAGTGATTATACACAAGGCCTGCTCTGAGCTGGCTCATGGGATCTCTCTGATCCACACCCAGGAGTAATGAGGATGTTTGCAGCAACCAGGAGTGGCTCAGTTCTGATCTGTGAGATGAAAGATAAGGGCTAAAACACCCTGGCTGGTTTATCCCCAAAGAGCAATTCTAGCAGCTCTCATTCCCCTAGGTCAGTGCATTTGAGCAAGGCATCCAATCTTTGCTTTAATTATATGCTTTTAGGCTACTGCATACCTGCCAACATTACGTTGTGTTTGGGAGATGTCTGCTTATACTGATAACCTAGGAAGCCTCAGTTTTACCAATGATCTGTGAAATTTCTGGTGTCCAGCAGCCCAGTTTGAGCAAAAACAGTGACTGCACTACTGAACATGCAGAAATCACAGAAAGAAGGGGATAGGCTTTCTCATGCAATAGGGAGTTGGTCCACACAGGCACAGGGAACTCAGTATCCTCTGCACCTAAAGGATTCCCAAACCCTTCAGTCCCACAAGTTCTGGGGTGACACTGGCAGTGCCAGGGGTTATCATCCCTCTACCCCCTTTCTGCCTAAGAATAAGAGCTAGAAGTTCAAACTGCCAATCAAACCAGCAGAGTCCCATCTGCTAAGCAGGCTTCTCTCTCCAACAGATTATCTCAAGTGCCAACAGAACCAGCCAGGGTTTTGGTGACTACAGTTCAGCCCCAGAGTTGTTTTATTGCTTAGAAAGCAGGTGAGAAGCCACCAGGTTGCAACACCCAGGAGAAGGCTGAGAAGGAAGTGAACGAATAGAGCAGAGCTGGGACTGTGAGGGAAGTCGCTTCCAAAGCCCTTCTCTGGAGCTGGAGAAGGTGCCTGTGTCYTCCTCACCTGGTGTGATCTCCTTCTCCAGTGGCAAGTCCTTACCACAGGCCTTCCTCCTGGCCCTGAGGAAGGTATCACCACATTTCATACAGCACCCATTGGATTATCTGCCCCATGGGGCAAGGGTTGTGCTCCACTAACTCTCCAGGGCAGATGCAAGCCTCAGCCCCCAGAATCTTACACCCTCCATTGGCTCCAAACACTCACTTCTCTTCCTAGCCTCCCATCCCAGTTGYCTTCTGCCCCTATTCAGATATTTGGTTGCATTGTATATCCTACTGTAACCTCTGAGGGCTGTTCAGCAGCAAATAAGGCAGAGATAAAGCTCCTCAGAAAGCGTGCACCAGCCTGCCCTTTGGGCAGTGGAGGCTGCAGGACACTGTGCTCCGTGGGAGTCCCAGGTAAAGCACGGAGGCAGATATGAGTTCATTCTCTCATGCTGCCCTGAGCTGAAGAGGCTGGTGTCTCTGCTCAGGGGTGGATGAACCAGACACTGTACATCCCTTGTCTGATACAAAGAAAGTGCCAAAGCAAGTAGCACAGAAGACAGGGAGATGAAACACTCCAGCCTCTACAAGCCTTTTCCCATTCCAGCAAAACCAGAACCACTGGTTTTATCTGCAAAACAATTCTGAGAGTTGTCTGRGGCTTTGCAGCCAGCATTAGCTCCTAAGGGCCCGCCACACCAAGTGTTTCCTAGCCCCGCAGTCCTGCGCAGGCAGGGCAGGGAGGACCATGCATTGCTACTTACTGTTTTTTGTGTTTTCTTTCTTCCTTTCTCTTACTTTTAGGGCTTGAAGAACTAAATAAGAAATGGCTAATTAATTGGGAGATTTCTGTTCTGATAAAAAGTCACACAAACACATGTTAATGTTACAGTTAAATCACCCAGAAGTGTACAACAGAAGCAAAAGGGATGAATATTCTGTCTTGGCACAGGGGGTCTGAGTCCCTGCTGACAAATCTGGCTCATGAGCTTGGACAAAAAGGGATCTCCACAGGGATGAGCCATCCTGTTGGGTTTGCAGTTCCTTATGGAGAAGATGAATACTTCTGGATGCTGTACACACTGGAGTCAGCAGAGTTCTTCCAGTGCACATCAGGAAAGGCACTGAGATGACTCTGGCCTGAAGGTTTCAAAGATGGGTGCTGCTGGGAGCTGCATATTGTTTGCAAATGAAATCATAAGAAAAATGAAGATTCAAGATGCAATCCAAGCATCTGGGACAGGGCTTCTGCTGGAATGAGGTTTCCTGTCTGGCTGAGCCTAGCTGTCGGGAACTATGTAACCCCTTCTACTTTTAAATAGCCCATCAAGAACAAAAAAACCCACTATCTAGGAAACAACTTGAGGATCCCTTATATAGGAACCTACCATGACAAGCCAGGTAGGGGACCATGCTGAGATGAGAACTGATATCCTGGGTCGGCATGCTCATAACTAGGCTGGGGTGCATGTGAACATGCTCCAAGACTCCAGCTTTCAGAGCCAGACCTTGAAGGTGCAAGAGGAAAGTCTGTCTCATTGTAAAGTGAGGGGGAGGTGGGAGAGCAGAGACTCTCACTTTGGAGTGCTGGACCCCAATAGCATGAAGGATGTCTCCTGCAGCTGCTGAGAGAGTCTCCTCCAGCTGCCCTGGGTGAAGGTGCATCAGGCCATCAGAGCGTGGTGTAACCCATTCCTGTCCAGCTCTCAGTGAGCTACCCCACTGATCAGAGGTCCCACTTGTCCCATTCAGCCCTGCCTGCTCCTGATCTGGCCATGAGTACCAGAAGCACCATATGGCTGGGCCTGGGGGAACTTGAGGGTGTAGGAGATGGGACCCTGGCAATGGAGAGCCTATGTGAGCAGAAATCTGCCTTTGCCATTCAGTATACGGTCTGTGCAAGCTATCCTTTCTCTCCTCCCTTCCAGAGGGGCAGGGTTGGGATCAGCCTTACACAACAGGAGCAAAGCGGGGAAGCTATCTTAAGGATGGCATTAGCTCTATAATTGATTTGGACGAGGTTGCCAGGGGCGAGGCTTAAACCAAGAGGTTCTTTCCAGTTGCGTGCTTGATCACACAGATCAGGCTGAAGACTTGAGTCCTGTGGGGTCTGAGGAACACATACGGCTGAATGGGGGGGGAGGGAGGGCAAGCCCCAAATATGCATAGGATGGGGAAAGTCAAGGGGATCCCACAAGAAGACACAGAAGAAAATGTGTTTTACACCTCCACCCAGTGGATCTCAGCCTCCTAAGTTCCTGAAAAGACCATTAAAACTCTCATTTTTTAAGAGTCCACCCATACTTGCTCAAGTTTTACCTGTGTCTTCTCTTCTTTGAGGATAACCTGCAAAAAAACCAAATACATACATTGAATACAGGGTCTCACTAAGGTAGAAAGCTGGATCAGAGACAATGTGGTTAGGACCAGAGCTACACAGAGCTCTGTGAGAGGACTCCAGGTACCAGCTGGACAGAGTGGTCCTGGCCTCCTTTAGACAGCTAGCAAAGGGGTAGCTGAGAAATGCTGGTGTGGTGGAAATTGCTGGCACACTCAGCAGATAACAGAATCTGACCCACCGAATAATGTGTTGAGCAAAAACATTCCCTGGTGGGTCCCTTTTTTTCTACTACTGCCTCCATAGTTTTGCACTGCATTTAATTTGGGGGCCAGAGGTGAGTCCAGTCACTGGCCTTCTCTGTGAAGGACCAAGCTGCAGCTGAGGAACAAATCTTTTCTGCATAACTCTGGAGCAGCGTCAGGGACAAAACAGCATCCTATCTCTGTCTTGCCTTCTGGAGCATCCCTGAGGTGACTCAGGGGCCACCGTGCTGGTGTCCTCAGAGGAAACCCTGGGTGCATGGACGACACCCTACCATGCTGAGGCCTGGCCCCCATACCCTGCACTGCCTGCTGTCCCACCTGAGCACATGGGACAACATCCCGCAGAAGCCATGGCCACCAGTCCTTCCTGGGAGGGCCAAGAGACTGCCTGTTGCAAAGTCAATTAATTGGGATATGTAGCTGGGTCTGATACCAAGTGCCTGGAAATGACCCCTGCTGGTCACTAATGCCCAAYGGTTTAACACGCTGCCGCCTTTCGGGACCAGCTGTAGCTCACCCTTGGTTTGCAGGGCTACAAACGGGCATTACAGGTGCGATGCCAAGGAGAGCCTGACCCAGGGCTGCTTTCAGGAGGTGGCGTCCATCCATAAGAGCCTAAAACTCACCCCTCAGAAAGRAAACATTTTGAAAGAGTTCCTATACTCTTGTCTTTCCTCCTCCCTCTCTTTCTCCCTTTTCCATAAGGATCAAACTCAGCTTTTCACATTTTTTATAGCTCCTTTTTTGGTTCAATGAATTATTAATATATGAACTTTCCCAGGGAGGTGGCATCCACTGCGCTCTGCAAATATTGGCTGAACAGCGGAGAGAAAGCAATGAAATATTTGCGATTTTAAACATTTAATCGCACTCTTGAATTTAAAGCCAGACTTGAGAGAAAGGGTGCGGGGAGGCAGCAAGGGTGAGCCCTCGCCCTCCGCAGCGCGGCCGGGGACGGGCCCGAGTGGGGACGGCCAACCCTGCTCACTCTCGGCATCTGGGGGACGTCCGAGCTATGAATCTGGGGATTTTTTGCCCCATTTTGCCGATAGCGGTGGCGCCCCGGCGGGTGCAGCTCTRCAAGACCAGCCGCAACTGCTGCTGGTGGCGGCGAGCGCTGATGCCGAGGCCCGGCCTCAGACGACAGCGCCCGGGGCTCTGGCAGGAGGGAGGAAAAAAGAGAGAAAAAACGTTTTTAAGATGGAAATACCTGTTTCTTTTTCGTTTCTTCGAGCTCTTCTTCTTCTTCTTCTTCACGGGCGAGGGGCTGTAGGAGGGAGACCTGGGGGGAGGCAGCGGTGTGAGGCAGCACCCGGGGGGCATGGCGCGGCCCCTCGTGCCCCCCGGCGCCGGCCCCTGGCCCCCAGCCCCCAGTCCCCAGCCYGTGCCCGGCCGCATCCCGGGGAGTCTGGCAGCATCCCGGGGCGGCCGCCGGCCCTGCGTGGTGGAGAGGGAAGCGC
>NW_020450530.1:2280167-2292159 GCF_003343035.1 Apteryx rowi
TGGGGCCCATCTTCCTCCCCTGCCAGGGGGGCCCCTTTCCCCTCCATTTGGGGCCCATCTTCCTCCCCCGCCGAGGGGCCTTTTCCCTCCATTTTCCTTCCCCACAGGGGCCACCGCGGCCCCCTTCGCCCACCTCCTTCGCTTCTTGCGGCTGGACTTCTTCTTCTTTTTCTTGCCCTGGGCCGGCGGCGGTGTGCGCTCCCCCTCGCATGAGCGGCTGCAGAGGGGGGGAAAAAAAGACAATAATAATGATGATAATAATAATAATGATAATAAAAAACACAGGGGGTGTCAGCTCGCCTCAGCGTTGTCCTSGCCGGTGCGCCGCAGCCGGCGCGGGGACGTCTGGGGCCCGAGGGCCGTCCGTGCAAGAAGGGGTTTCGCGGCAGACCCGCGGCACGGGGCGAATCCTCCATCACCCCGTCGCCGATAATTTGGTCACGCTTCAGATTAAGCGTCTCCTCCACGAGTTTAATGGAGATATAATGAGACAGCTCCTGCACGCCGCTCACGGGCCAGCCGATTATTTAAAGCGTGTTTACTGAGGTTAACGACTCCGTAATAGATTTATAAGTTTTGCGGCTCTTTGTAAATATGCTTTAAATAATTAATTGGCCTTTAATTTGCATACAGTAATTATTGCAACCCAATGCGTCTCTCTAACTGTATTAAAAGACTTAGTGCATGTTAAACAGCAGTTGATTATAAAAATATATATTTACTGAGGTGCCATGGTAATTTAACGAGATATGCATCTCTCACACAGTTGTTAAACCTCAAAAAAAAAAAAAATCCTGCAAATTAATTTTTTTGAAAACACACAACACCAAATCACATTATGTTTCAATGAAAAGCAAATCCTGTGGTTAAATTAATTTAGAGCGCTCGGCTGAAAATATGTCAGATGCTTTGTGGTTATTTATTAAGCAAAGCAAACACTCTTAAAGATGGGGGGGGAAAAGGGCAAAGAGGCCTGCGGATCCCCCGACTTAGAAAAGGCTTTGGGATCTTCAGCGATGGAAACCGGATGAAAATAGGGCAGCGCCACAGAAAGGACGAGCGCAATCAGGGATAAAAGTCCCAACGCGCAGGAAACGCCGGGGTGCGCTGGGCTCTCCGGCGAGGCCGCTCTGCGGCTGCTCCCCGTTCACATCCGCTTCCCAGGGCCCCGCACCCAGACGGGCTCACCAAGGGCTTGGATCACCGTCGAAATTATGTTGCCATGAAAAGCCAGTTGCTTAGCTCTTTAACACACTTTTTTTATTGCTCCGCAGAACTCAACTTTATGCTGACGCTTTGGTTGCGAACCATGAATAACTGAAGCRCAGAGTATTTATGAAACATTAAAAATAATAATTAAAAAAACCCCTCTTTCCATAATCAGGGTGATACACGGGGTGGCGAAGGTGGCAGGACGGCCCTCCCTCCTCCTCGCCAGCGTTGTCCGCTTGCTAATTTACTCTGCCAAGGTGGTGAGCCAACGTGCCCACCAGCCCCAGCCACCCAGCTGCTTTGCTTCTCCTTCGCCCTCTCTCCTGCCAGGGGCTGTTTTGTTTCTCAGGCTTTCCCCAGGGCGAGAGGCCGCTGCCTGGTGTTGGTGCAATCCAGCATGGAGAGGGGCAGACCCACATGGAGAGGAACAGACAGACGTGCAGCCAGATGGAGCCATACCCCAAGCCCCTGCGCACAGCACATGCGACTGCTGGCAAAAACACAGGCCTTCACCCAGCCCAGTTTCAAGACCCGCATATGGGGAAACCTGGCAGGGCTGGTCCTAGGAGGACACAGGCTCCAAAGAGGTCATTTTTACAGAAGAAAGTCCTGCCCAAAGGCCGGGAGAAGTCTGTCCACTGGGTGCCAAGTGCAGTTTGCTGCAGGACCTGGGGCCACCCTGGATCTATCTCATTCAGCACAGCCCAAATAGCACCCCAGTGGCAGCCCAAATTCTCACAGCTTGCTGCAAAGCACGAAAGATGTGGGCTTGTCCATGAAATGGACTCAGCGCCATGTCTGCCGGGGCGACGTCCCTGCTCCTGGCTTGGCCCCTATGTCTGGAGAGTGGCTGTAGCCCTGGGGCAAGCGCAGCAGCCAGCGGTGGGGGACAGTGGCATCTGCCTGGCTGGAGCAGCGCACACGGCACTTGCCAGGGTGTGGGGAGGAGAGCAATTCCTGCTGCCCCGGCAGCGGGTGTCTGGGCAGAGGTTTTGCTCCAGGACCCCACCAAGACCACCCTTGTAAGGGGAGACCTCCACTCCCACTGCAGAGTTGGGGAGAAAGCATGCACATCAATTAAATGACTTGCCCAGAGGCACCCTGAGGGTCCATGCTAGACCAGGGCGTGAGCCTCGGGTGGTTTCACATGGAGCCCTGCTCCTTTTCCAGAGATAAATTCTTTTGTCTTTGATGTAGAAGCTTTCTCCCTCAGCYGATCTGACTTTAATTGTTTCTCTCCGATTGTAATCAACGTCTAATTAAAAATACCCTTTAGGTTATTGTTCTGGCTAGCCTGAAATCTGGAGATATGAAATGTGCTTGCTTTGTCTTTCTTTCTAGCATCTTTAACCAAATGGATAGGCTTTAATCACAGAGACAGTTTAACAGGCAGGGCTCTAGCTGCTTCATTTAGAAAGTCTGATCCATTATTCCCCTCTCAAGTTGCCAGGGGATTCCGATGAACTGATAACAAAGCTGTGTCCTAACAAGGCCAGTGCTGCCAGTCTGTGATCTAGGCATAGACGGGAATTTCTCATAGGGATTCCCAGCCGAAGGCACCATGCTGACCCTGGTAGCAGGGGGATGCTTGCAGGTGGCCTGCGGTCACCTAGGGCTCCTCGCAAGGGGCTGCCCAAAGCCACACATGAGCTCACTGTGCCTGTCCAGATGGACACCAGTGTCCACTGCGGCTGGGGAGAGGCTGGTGCAGGTCAACGCACTTGCTTGGAGCCCCAGCACTGTTTAATGATGGCACAAGGCTACAGGCAGAGCGGGACCGGGAAGCTAGTTTTGGGGCAAGAGCACTCTGTTGGCCACCTTTGTGGGGCAGCTCAGCCCTCCTGTCCCSCCCTCCCAGGGCCAACTCTCACAGACCCGCAGAGGGGATGGGAAATCACGGACCAGGTAGATAATCACAGACATCTACTTCACTGAATCCCTGCTTTGGGTTGACCACGCTCACGGCCCTCGCTCTCTTACCTGCGTGACCGGTGGCGAACATGGTCACGTCTCTCCTTCCCTTTCACACAACCGTTGGTAGTGGAGGCCTCCTTGAATGTGTTGCCACTTGGCTTTTCAGGACGTCTGTCCTCTGCAGGATATGACAGACAGCTGAGCGTCCCACTGCTGCAGCAACGGGAGAGAAAGGCAGTGGTGAAGGGCTGTCCTTACAGTTGGGAACATTTGCTGAAGGCTTTTTGTGTACTCAGTGATTCCCTAAGACTATGGATCCCCAATCCACACTGCTTTCCTTTCCACAGCTGGAGAGCTGCAGCCCACATGGAAGAGAAAAGGGTGGTTTTGAGCCTTTCAGGGAGAGCTGGATGTTGCTCTCCAGCCTCCTGAGCCCACATGTCCCAGCACAGCTCTGTGAAGAGCCCCAGGAAAAGGGGCYGGGTGTGCTAACGCAGCAGCTGAGGGAGGCGAGATGTGGGAGTGGGGACACCTGAAGGCCTGCGTGCATGGGGAGCTGCTCCAGCTGTGCCCGAGGCTCATGGTGTGGAGGCAGGAACGAGCCCAGGGCACAACTGGGGACTGCCCTTCACTGACTAAACTCAGCTAGGGATGTAGGAAAAGACAACGCAGCCCTCCTGGCCTGAGCAGCTCCCGCTGGGAGCAGCCCCCCGCCTCCCACCGGCACACCAGCTTTGCTGAGACAGTGCCTGCTGTGATGGGAGGAGACTGATTCTGAGGACAGATGACCTGACCAAAGGGCCTGGGTGACCCGACCCTGTGTCCCCCACGCATTGCTCAGGCTGTTCACTGGATGCTTTACCAAGGGAAGAGCCTGAAGCACATGAAGGGACGTGCTAACACAACTTGTTGTGTCCTCACCAGGTGAGGAAACAAGGCAAAGGCAGGACCAAACACTCTGCAACATCCAAATAAACAGCTCCCTGCTCCTCTCCCTCATGAACGTGGAGCATCGCAGCCAGGCCAGGCGCCATTGGACAGACCACGGGGCCTGTCAGCAGCTCAGAGCTTGCAATTTATGTCTGGCAATCGCARCTGAATGCAGGTCATGGCTCCCTCCTCATTTCTTCCTCGACAGATACTCAATGCTTGTCTGCCCAGCGCAGCAAGACTCAGAGAAGCAGCCTGGTTTTATAGCCCTGCATTTATTTGAACYGCATTGGCAATGTGGCCGAGTTGAGAACATGGTACACATTTTAATGACATGTTTACACATGGATACGGAGAAGGGAGGGTGTGCTCCAGGGGAAAAAAAATCCCAGAAAAATAAAAAAGGCTGAGGTCAAGGTCCCTCATCAGTGATGCCAGAAACCAAATGGCCACTTGTTCCAACTGGCTTCTGCACAAAGCATCCCAGAGAGACATGCAGGCCTGGCCAAAATCTCAGCTGGCCTCAACAGCCTTGAGGTCTGGTAGGGAGAAGTTTTTGCATTTGAAATACCAAACCTGCTACTGACTTGCCAATATCTCACCGTGCTTCCTCCTCCCCAGCCAACCATCGTACCGCCAGGACCTAGGTAGTAGCAATACCTTGAGCAGCCTCAGCAGCGTGGAGGAAGGCTGTCCTCCCTGCTCGTACAAGCAGGGTGACAGACCAGAGAAAACGCTCCTGGTTGTGCTGGAAGCCCAAACTGGAGAGCCTGGGACAACCCAGAAGACCCAAAAGGAACCACATGAGACTTGGCAGCTGCTTGCAAGTGCCAAGCAGAGCACAGCAGAGCCGTGCTCGCCCAAGCCCTGCGAGAGTGGCGGGGAGACCAGCCGAGTCCCTCGGCTCACAGCACTGAGCTGGCGAGGATGAGGAGCAGAGCTGAAGCGGCAACACCCTTGGGTGAGAGGTCTCCAAAAAACGCCGGGGCTTGGGCAGGAGAGGACAGGGCCACCCTGTTTGCCGAACGGAAAAAAGCAAGCCAAAACAAACCAGAGCTCAAACGCTCAGGAGGGAAGTAAATAGATTTTCAGGCCCTGGAGATGTTTATTTCAAAGAACACRAAGATTAATGTAAAGCCATAAACCATACCCGACAGGGGCGCCGAGAACACTGTTTTTTCGTGTGTCATCCAGAGTATTATTCAAAGAAATAAAACAAACATTGGCAGGTCAGAGTCTGGCCTGGCTGGGGGGCTGTATCCAYGCCAGGCTGGGCATCCCTGAGGACAGAGAGCAGCATCCCCCTTTCTCCTCATTATAATACTGAAGCCASTGTAATACTGAAGCCCACACGTGGGCTATGGGGCTGCAAGTGAAGAGCCGGGACCAGGTGGACGTCGCACATCTGGCGGGCCAGAGCGGGGCCAAACGAGTGGTTAAAGAGCGATGCAATRCTAAAATGACACGTCAGCCCCAGTTAACCATGGCCAGAGGCTTACAGGCCCTCGGGGATGTTGTCCCCCATCCGTGCACTGGCTTTTGCTCTCAGGAAGGTTTCCAGAGGCTCTGGAGGATGCTGCTGGTTCTGCCAGCCCTGGGGACCTGTGCCAGGGCAGCACAGCCCCTCGGTGGGCCGTGGCATGGGGAGCAGGGTTGCTTGCTCCTGAAAAAAAAACACCTTTTCAAACAGCTGATCTTTGTAGGAGCCAATTTTCTCACATCTGAGCTATTAAGGGTGCGCGTTAGCCAAATACAAGTGCTAAGGGTCACCTGGGGGGAAGCTGGTGAGATGCCTCCAGCCCAGGATACGCAGGAGGCGATGCTGGCTGAGCTCTTGGTCTCTCTGGCTTTAAAGTCTGTTACTTCACTTGTAATAAATCTCCCAGTCTCTTCTCAACATCTATGTTATTTTTAACCATCCGGGAAACTACACGGTTAATTGCTTTCTTTGTGCAACTAATTAGCTTGTGGCCTTTCCTGAACCCCTTTTAAGAACAGTCTTCCGAGGCTCAGTCATTAGGATCCATTAAAAATGTCCCCAAGTTAATGACCGGTGGAAAGGCTGGGGTGGCTCAACTCCAGCAGCAGAGGCAGGAGGGTTGTTCCCAGGGCTGGCGGCATGCCAGGGCACCGCCGGTTTGCAGGAGAGGTCCAACCCGGCGGAAGAGCTGGCGGTGACGTCCCTTGCGCCAGCGCTGCAGCTTTCCCCCACTGGCACCCATGGAGACACCTGCGTTCCCGCGCGCCAAGCGCCCCTGTGTTAAAATATATTGGCCTCGAGGCATCCAAACACGGCTATCCTGGAGCGTGCTAGGAAACATTCCTTCTGGGCTTGGAAGTAATTATTGATGGAAATAATTATTCTCCCATCCCATCAAAGGCTGGCTTAAATTAAACAAAATGTTCTCCTCCAATGAATGCTGAGAGTCACTAACGCTCTCAACTGGCTGGTAATCCCTTTGGATTAAGTTCCATGGACACTGATTGRTTATATACATCTATATGTATATATCTGCAGCCCTGACTGACAGCTCAAGCGGGTGGGAGGAAGAGGAGGGAGGAAGGGCACCTGGGYTTGCCCCGCCAGGGTGCGATGCCACCACGCTTTGGCCCCGCAGCAAGGACCGCCACCTCTCTCTGCCCGTGTACCTGCCCCGTGTTTGCCCCTAATCCGGCGCTCCTTACCCCGGGCGGCCTGGGCAGCGGGGCCGGCGCCTGAATCCCGCACCGGAGGACGAAGCAGCGAGCGAGCCCAAGGTCGCGTCCCGTCTCCCAAGCACCGAGCCCTCGGCAGCCGGGTGCTCAGCAGCCCTGCCTGCCCACCGGAGGGAAGTTTCTCCATTTCCATTGCGTGATTGCTTGCACTCTCCCTTTTTTTTCCCCTCCCTTTCTTCCTCCCGTGCACAAACCCAAGCTATCGGTCAGGTCCGCACAACGGCAGCATCGCTGCTGCTGACGGGGAGACGACCCGCTCGGGGATCTGGCGGCGCAGGCTGGCGGCCGGTTGCCTGCAGACGGCTCCGAGCCTTGCGGCGGCGCAGAGCACCGTGCCCTGTGCAAAGCCTCCCTCTGCAGACGGCTCCGCCGGCCCTTCCTGCACCCTCCCGCGGCAGCAGGCTCCGCTCAAGGAGGGATGTTTTGGGGCTCGTGGCAATTTTCGCCACTTTTCCAGGCGGTGGGAGCAGACGGGTGGGAAGTGGCAGGCACTCGGGGCGCAGGGCTCTGCCCCGGGGCTCTCGCCTCGCCCACCAGCCCCAGCCCTTCGCCGCTTTTCGCAGCCGAGCCAGCCCACCTCTGCGGTCTGCTGTCAGATTTGGGCTCTCCCACGTTTCCTTCCCTGCAGAAGAGCGCTGCAGCAGAAGGCAATAGCCTCTTTCTACCCATAACAGAAATGATGCAGATAAGGCCACTGGTGGGAAAGAACCCAAATATTCCTAATCTCTTAGCACTAAGAGCAGTGAGAAACCCTGCAAGGCATCTCTGGACAGACCAGAACGAAGACGGAGCCAGCGAACCAAAGCACCGTGGCCAGGGTGTGAAAGCCCGTGCAAAAGCGTGCCTTGGAAAAGGTGCTTCAAAGCAGCCAGGGCCCAGCCTGGCTTTTGCACCGGGTGAGGTGCGAGACCTGGGATGCCACAAGTTGCGCTGGGCTCAGCAAAGCCCCATCACCGAGTACCTGGAGGAAAGCGGCTCCGGGGGGTAATTCAGAGCAGGAGGCAGGGCGAGCTCGCAAGCCATCCCCCTTTCTCCCTGCCAGGACGGGGCTCTCAGTGCCGTGGCCAAGCGCCACCTCGTCAGGCCACGAAACGCAGCGCTCGGGTACGCGCGCCGGAACAGGAGCCAGGAGCCGGGAGCGGCCCAGCCTGCTGCCCCCTCGCCCCACGGTGACGAGCAGCTGCTCAGGTCGGCTCTGCACGCTGAAGCCCTGCGCGCTGCCATGTCGGTGCAGCTGGGGCAGCTCCCTGCCCCAAAGCTTCCATCAATCATCCGTTTGCATGGCACTACCTCAATTCCCAATCTCTGCAGGAGAGAAAAATGGGAAAATCGCTGCCTTGGTGACCTTCCAGCTGCCGGACCTTTGCACCAGAGACATCTCTCCACCCCCAGGAGCTCCTTCCCCCTTGCTTGCAGGACCGGCCGCCCCCATCAGCGTTGCCCTTCCTCCCGCCCTGCCCTGGGCTGCTTGCAAGCATCGGTATGAAAACAGCAGAAATGGGGCTGGCGGGGAAAAAATAGTGCCGTGGCAGGTCGCCTGCACCGGGGCAGCTCCACGGCAGCCATCTGCAGCACTGAGGCCCTGCCGAAGACCCCGAGCCCTGGCCACCCTCGTGCCGGCAGCGTTTCTGAGCTCAGGACACAATTTGGGAGAAACAGTCAGGAAATTTCCCTACTTTGCCCTTGTCAGTCCTCACCGGCTCCAAGTTCCCAGCGTTTCTACAGCCGCCAGTGAAGATGCTCCAGCCAACTGGAGCCACGAAAACTAAAAAGGTTAAAGCATCTCTGATGAGCCTATTAGTTGTGGATGTTTCCCTGGGCATTAGAACGATGACGGATGCGTCGCCTGGGGGATCAGTCTGGCAATATCCATCTGCCGAAGGACGCAGACACCCGGGGCGGCCCCAAGGAAGAGCAGGAGAAACTCCTGTGCCGGCAGCCGCTCACCGGGCCGCCAAAGGGAGCCATGTCTTCCTGGGTGGAAGCGGGCAGATGGAGTCACGTCGGCTAAATCGATGGGAAAAATCAATCCAATTTAAATGGAGAGAAAGATTAAATATCGGCCACAAAGTGCTCTTAATTACAGCACCCAGTCGGAGAATGGCTCGCCTCGAGACATGAGCCGGGCAAGGCTGCGCGCTTCCCCTGCGGTGCCCCCGTGTCCCCGGAGCCGGCGGCCCCCAACTTGCCGTCGCTGCGAGGGCAATGTGAGCCGGTCCCCGGGGACTCGGGTGCGGAGACACTGTCCGAGGCGCCCATCACCATGGCGTCACGTCTCTCCAGGAGCTGCCTGCTGGCAGGGCCCCTGGAGCGGGAGCCATCCCGGCATCCCTGGGAAAACGGGGCGACAGCAGCACGACGGCGACAGCCGCCACTCCGGCGTGCTGACTTACTAGGAGCACTTCAAAACACGCCACTTTTGCGAGTAAAATTACCCTTTTATTTTCTCTCTTGCTCTCTCGCTTTTCCTCAGCTGATTGAAAAAGAAAATGGTCGAACCGTTCCTTTGTCCCAGGAGAGGCGGGGGGGAAAAAAAAGAAGAAGAAGGTTGCAAAGACATTTCCAAGCACCAACTCCAGCAGATGTGTTTACGTAAATCTGCTTGAAATGTGCACTAAAAATACCTCTTCAGAATTAGGAGATGGGGAAAATTGCAAGTGCTTTCCACAAACACACACACACACAAACACCCCACGGCAGGTTCTCTTCCCCACCTCGTTCAAACCGCTATTATTAGTGCGGCAGGAGCCCTGCAGTTTGTTATTGAAAATTATAATAGCAAATCACCGAGATATTTTCCCTGATTACACAGACTCCAAGCCAGTTCAATTTTAATCTTCTCGCAGCTATTTTCTCGTGCATCAGCAGAGGCACCAGCTGCAGCAAAGCGCGTGGCTTTCTCGAGGCGCTTTAAGCACAGAACAGGAACCCGGTTCCATAATATACATTTTTCATCCAGTTTTCGCCGGCCCTGCCTCGCCCCCCCCTTCCCAGGACCTCGGCATCCTGCTGCAAGCCTGTGACGGCTCCTTTCGCCTCTCGGACTCCAGAAGCGTTTAACGACCTCTCGTGTCGTACCGGGGCCAAAGCGGCAGCTTGGCTCTTTATCCGCCAGCAGCCGGCTGGTTCTGCACGGCCGAACCCGAACACAGGCGCGGCAGCGGCCGGCACCAGATGCTCCGGAGGAATGCAGCGCGGCGAGGGCCGCGGGGAGCGCTCCGTCCCGGATGCCGGCTGGCGGCCGCCGTGCGGCACGAGGGCTGCTGGCCCTGGCGCAGCCCGCGAGGCTCCCCGCGGGCCAGCAGCGCTCCCGTGCCAGGGCCGACGCCGGAGCGCGCGGGTCTGGGAAGGCTTTTTCCAAAAGCCCCCTGGCCTGGCCCGGCTCACTCCCGGCAGGACAAGTGGGTCTTTCCTAGTCTCCAGCCCCCTCCTTAGGCAAATACCCGGAGTGCCGGGATGCCCGGTAAGGAGCTGGATTTTCTCCTCGAGAGGGGAATAGAAGAGGAGGGTCCTGGCCTGGCAGCCCCGGCACGTCCCCCCCGCGGGGGCACRGCCGTCCTGCATGGGCCGGGCCCGCGTTTCGGGGCACAGGGACCTGCCTCGGGGCCGCCCGGGCTGCGGCCGTGCGATATCGGCCCCGCGCGCCCCAGAGTCCTGCTGCGTTTTGCTGCAGCAGCCCCCGGACACGTTCCCAGCACCCGGCGGCCGCCACTCGCCAAGGCGCTCTCRGTCATACAGCAGCTCCTTCGCTCGAAAACCCGCTCCGGGTGGCACGGCGAACCGCACCAAAATAAATAGTTTATTCGCCGGCAACATCGCTTGTTAAATTTTAATGAAATAGAGGCTTGTGAGCGCACAGTTACCGGGAGCTCGGCRAGATCGCTTTAAAAAAATGAATTAGTAATAGGCACTTCGGCAGCGGTAACCGAAGGCCAAATCCGGCCYGGTTGGAGCAGATCCAGGTGGAGCAGCTGCTCCTTTCCGAGCCTTTCCGAGGCGGCAGGCTCGGGCGGCGCGAGGGYGCAAACGCCTGCCCTGCGCCCCGGGCTCAACCCCGAGGGACGCCCGAGATTAATCCCGGCACTGCTGCCGCCGGGGGGACGAACGGCAGCCCCGGCAGCCGGGGGCGCAAGCGGATGCGCAGCCGGCTCCCTCCTTCCCTTTTCTGCACGCTTCTCTTTAATTGGGTGCAGTAATAATTTTATTTGCTCGCTGGGATTTGTGAGGCTGAACTAATGTTAGGAAAGGGCTCCGCTATCTCTGGCCGACGGGCAATGCCGGGCTGCAAAGCCCCAGCATTATCCGTGTTTGGGTAATCCAGAATTAGTCATAAACAAAACCAAGATTATGCAAATATATTCATTAGTTCTCGGAATATCTCCAGGAAAATAGAGGCATTAGTCTTSTTAACAACTCTGTATTATGCAAGCGTGTGTATAAGCGCACGCACACGTGCACACGCACCCTCGCGCTGGCCGGGCTCGCGTGAGCTTGTCCCAGGGTCTCCGAAAGCTCGAGAGCAAGGCAAGGTCAGGCTTAGCCGTGCACAGCAGCTACTTTTCGGATTTCCCCATGCAGCAGGCGACAGCAGCCGGCCGAGACCCCTGCAACCCCTCTGCAGCCGAATTAGTGGCGCCCCGGACCCGCAGGGTTGGCGAGGTCCGGCCAGCCCTCGACCCGCGGAAAACTGGTGCCTCTGTCCAGCCGGAGCCGCCTTCCCTCCTCCCATGTGGGTTTTCACGCCCGCTCCCCACCGGTGCCGGTGCCGGTGACGACGCTGACGCCGACCCCGGCGAGCTCCCGCCGCGCTGGGCTTCCCGYGGCCACGTCCCGCCCCGCGCACCGCGCTTGCCGCGAGAAGGTGCGCTGGAAATACCGCCCGCTTTAATTAATGCCACATGCCTTTCACGCTGTAGGTTGTGCGGCTTGTTAATTATTTCTGTAAAGAAAATAATTAGTCCCAATCAAGGCAGAAGCTCTTCAGAATTACAGCTCATTAACTGCTCTCCCATTTTTCTGTTCTATAAAAAGTCATGTGGCGCTGATGAAAATTATAGACCCTCGGAATCAGCATTAAATACAAATTCCGGCAGCGCTCCCAGCCTAGCRCCGTCGACCGCAGCGCCTTGGCTTCGGCAACCGCAGCCGGGGCGGGAGCGCGGGGGTCGGCGCTGCGCCGCGCTCGAGCAAGCGCTCTGCCCGCCAGCTTGCCGGAGCCGCC
>NW_020450530.1:2292500-2299449 GCF_003343035.1 Apteryx rowi
CGAGTCCTTCGGCTTTCACTTCCCATCAGTCGGGGACGAATGTGCCGCCGGCCACATTACGCAGCCCAGCAGAGCCACCGCTGCAAGATTATCCCGCACGGCGGCGGTGGCGGTGGCTGGACTAGGCAGCCGTCCTCCCCGTTTCGGCATCCGAACCCACGCAGGGCGACAGAGGATGGTGGAAAGCCACCGGGCTCGGAGGGACGCGGCCCAGGCTCCTGGCCCACGCACAGGGATCGCGTGGGCTGGTGCAAGCCCATGCCGAGGACCTTCCCAGCTGCAGGACAACACGGGCCACCGCGTCCTGGGGCCTGGGGATGCCCCAGGGCCTCGGGGAGGTGCAGCCAAGGTGGCCCTCGATGGCTAACGCTCCTCTGGCGCTCAGCCCCATGCAGGGACCCTTCCCAGCAGGATGGAGGGGTCCCGGCATGCGGGGCCGGAGGAGCCCACCTGGAGATCACATCCACCTCCTGCAAGCTGTCTGGACCGTGAGGCACCTGGCCCATCCCTGCTGCCCTTGGGATGCCCGGCCCGGAGCAGGACGTGGTCCGTGGGTGTTTGATAGCACCCAGCTTGCCCAGCCCCTACCCCGGACGCTCCAAGCGACCCAGAACTTGCAAATCCACTGCCAGTCTCCCGGGCTGGTTCATCCAGCCCAAATCCCACAGCCCATCGATGCCCAGCTTGCAAAATCCCCATCTCGGGGACAAAACGCCGGCTCCCCTCGTCCCCCCTGCAGCCGGCCGTGCCGACGCGGATGCGCTGCTCCCTTCTCCCCCGGACGCGTTAGCAGCGGCCTTTCTGCTCCGGCTCGCCCGCGCCGCGGTTCGTCATTAACCTGGCGGCTCCGCTGCCGAGGGCAGAGGGAGGCGGCTGCGGGCGAGGGTAAAGCCCATGGCTCGCCCGCGCCGGGAGGCGGGTCGTCAGTTATAGTTATAATATAAAGTTACAATAGCAACTTTCTTTACGCGCTGTTATCTGCTCCCGTTGTATCTGCCGGGCGTTCTGGGGCAGTCGGCTGCGCAGCAGCTCCGGCCGACCCACAGCTTAGTTCAGCGGGAGTCTTCAGCTGTGAAACCGCTCTCAATGCAAACGTGTTGTTTCCCTCGCTGGGCAATAGCTAATCCTTCATCCAGGCAGCAACGTGGCTGAAACCGCAGCCCGCCGCCCGGGCTCCTCCGCTCGTGCCCAAACACGCACGCTCCCACGCGTGCACGGGGGTAAATTCGGTACCGACGCCAGCCCGCGGCCTGAGCGGCATCGTGCCGCCGCCGATGCCCCGGCTGCTCACCTCCATCTCCTGCACAAACCACGGCGCGGGCTGCGGCCGCTCGCTTCTTGTTTAGTTAACGAAGCGACATAAATTAAACATGAAGCATTAAATGGGTCAGCAGCRAAGCAATTAGCCCCAGGCTGGCTGCCTCCCCGGGGGGCCGGCAGCCTGGGGGGCCCCCGGCGTGAAGGGCTGGACGTGAGCTCGGCCGCGGCCTCACAGAGCCCCGTTTGCCTTCGGAAAGCAGGATGCTCCAGCCCTGGGGATGGGCGATGACGTGCGGAGCAGGAGATGGGGCTGCATCCAAGACGCGGCTCCCAGCCCCGCGCGGGGTCCCGGGCGGCTCAGCCCTCCAGGGGAGGAAAAYCCGGCTCTCGCAGAGCCGGGTGACTACGGATCCAGCGCCCCTTGGGAGTTAGCCAAGGCACGGGCTTGGAGAGGAGGAAAAGGCAGGAGGAGGTGATGGGAAAGTTGCTCCCAGATTCGCTTTCGGATTAAATCAATCCTCCGGCCGCGACGCCCGCGAGACGGGAGCAGCCTTTTCTCGCTCCAATTACCCGGGGTTTTGGAGATGCCGGGGCTGCTTTGAGCTGCCCTGGTGATGCCGGCGGGGTTCTGGCCCGGCAGAGCGAGGCAGCAGCACATCCTCGCTTGCGGGGGCCGGGAGGTCCTGGAGGTCCCGAGGCTCCCGGCTCGGCGCCCGCACGCAGCACTGCGACCACGACGYGATTTTGCTCCGTGCAGCAGGCCGTTTCTCGCGAAAGGCGTGGGTTTTCTCCCTTTTAACATAGCTTTTTCCCACTTTTCTTTTTTTTCCCTAAACCCTTCGTACGCCACATTCCCGGCRGAATCACAAGCTTCCAGTCCCCCCCGGGAGGCGCCTCGCTGGCAGCAGGGCCGATCGCCCCCTCCGCCCAGGCCGTCCCGCTGCGCTGGGGCGCGGGGAGGCTTCGCGCCCAAACGCCCCAGGGCACCCGCGCCCGCAGGGGGGGCCCCAAAGCGAAGGGGCCGGGGGGCTCCGGGGCCGAGGGGCTGCGCCAGCCGCCGGCACTGACCCTGGCGGGGATTTCACGGCCTCCTCGGGGCTTTGCGATGGTTAAGAGGTTCAGCAGCCACAGGAAGAAAAGAGGAAAAAAAAGAAAAGCGAGAAAAAGGGCAGCCGGGCTTGAAATGATTTCACTTCAGCRCCGCCGGCCTCGCGTTTGATAAGTTCCTATTGCAAAAAATACATATAAGGGGAGGTGCGGCTGCGGGGCACGGAGACGCGGGAACAGGCGAGGGATGGCTCAGCTCCAGCCACCGGCCCTCTGCGGGATAAATCCCCAGCGGGAAGTGGCTCGGGAAGGGCCCGGCTGCGACCCGGGAGGGTTTGGGCAAGGTGCCACACGCCACGCGCCCGCTCCGAGGCCTTCGCAGCCCGGCATGCTCGGGGCCCCCAGGGGACGGGACGTTGCAGCCGAGGCGCGGGTGCAGACGCGGTCCCCAGCCCCAAACCTCCTGCCCCTCGCCCGCGGCCCCCCCGCCGCCGCCTGCCTCCCGAGCTGCCTAATTAGCGCTGGCCGCTCGCCGCCGGCCAGCTGGAGCCGCCGGGCAGGGCGCACAAAGGCGCCCTATTAACGGCGCCCCCGAGCGCGGCAGCGGGCCGGGGGGGGGGATTTTTTTTTTCCCTCTTTCCTCCCCTTTTCTCCTCTTTTGCAGCGCCCCCCCCCCGGCGGGCTCATTAGCGATGCCGCGCGAGGGGAGCGGGCGGCGGGGAGGCAGCAGATGGCAGACGGATCGCTGCCCCGGCCCCGTCGCCGCCGCCGCTCGCGGGCCCAGCAGCTAGGCGCGCTCCGTCGGCTCGGGCGGCCGGGGGCCGTGGGATTAAGCACATCCCCCCGGCGCGACCCCCTCGGACCATCTGCCGGCGGGACGCGCCGCTCGCCGCAGCCGATCGTCTTTTACGGCTTGCTTTTATCGCTGCCGGCGGGGCGCCGGGAGCCCAGGCACCCCCAAAAGCATCCCCCACCCCCCCGAACCCGGGTTAATTAACCCATCAGCGCTCAAATAACGAATAACTGCCCAAAGTCAGGCACAGCCTGCTTAAAAGAAAATGACCCGGTGAGTCAAAAGCGACCCCCCCGCATCCCCATCGCGGTGCAGCCGGCGGTGTTTGCCGGCACGGCCTTTCCCCCGGGGGGGGGCTCCAGCACCAGCAGCACCACGCCGGCCCGCGGGACACCCCGGAGCACCCCGTACTGCTGATGAGCAGCACCCCCGTTAGCTGCGTTGTTTGTGTCTGCAGACATTAAGCAACGCTTCCTCCCCGTCGCCCCCACATCTACCCTCTGCCAGGTGCAGCCCGTGACGCGCCGGCTCCCGGTTATTCCTAGAGCTGCTCCTTGCAAGTCCCTGCTGGGCCTCGGGCAGCAGGCGCCTCCCGGCCCGGCCCCAGCTCGCACCCCGGCGGCAAAAGCCGAACCCAAGGGGCTCCACGGTGAAGCCCGGCCGTGCCCTGCTCGGGGAGAGGTTAATTGGAAAAGCCGCCTTGCCCCGCCGGCCTCCGCTGTTGCTTTCATGCTACAAACTGCTCGATAATCCATTTAGTGCGGAAAAGCCCTGCTGGCTGCCCCCAGGCCCGGCGGCACCCCCGGGCAGCTCCGTGTGGCAGCCCCGGCCCCGGGAGCGGAGGGGTTACGGGATGCCTTCCTCCTCGGAAATGGTTTTAGCAGCGCTTTACCACTCCGAAGCTCCCGGAGAGCGAGACGGGACTGAAGATGCCTGATGTCCAGCACCGCGAGGGACAGGGCAGCACCGCGCCCCGCTTGGGTGTTTTTGCCTAGGCAGGAGCTAACACGGCCCGAGGACGCGGGTTCGAGCCCCGAGCGAGCGGGGGACCGGGGCCGGGAGCCCCCCTTCTGCTGCTCCGTGCCGGTGCTCAGCGCAGCGCCCAAAAGCCTCCCGGCGGCTCCATCCATGGGAAGCCGCCGGGGCTGAGGTGCGTGAGCCTTGGTGGGAGCGTGGCCGGCATCCCCCATCGGTGCCGGGGCCGAGCTCTGCGACGTTTGCAGGCGAGCAGCTGCCAAGCGGGGGAGAAAGCAGAAATCCAGATGGTCATCTTGGTTTTCCATTTGGCTAACGGGTCTCTCCACCTCCTCCCTGGTGCCGTGCTGCTCACTGGAATCGGCATAATCTGCTCTTAAATTAATCAATCAGGAACAGTCTCAGGGGAGAAAAGGCCGATGCGATGAGCAGCGCCCTGAAACCTTCAGGAAAAAACCCCCAAAGCCCAGAGCGGAGCCAGGAAGGGAGACACGAGAGGAGCGGTGCCAACCTCGGGACTGGTTTCCCTCTCGCAAGGGGCCGGAGAGCAGAAGCGCACCCGGGCTCCCGCCGGGCTAAGGGGGTTTTGGAGACAGCACGAACTTGCTTGGGGTCCTCACGCTCCTCCGGCTTCGGTCCCCGGCAGGAAACCCCTCTGCTGCAGCGGGGCCGCAGCAACCTCTAACCGCCGCGTTTGCCTTCCTCGGCGCCTGCCCGCACCCCCGCGTCGGGGGGGAAGCGGCCGCGGGAGGGGGGTGCCGCGGGCCCGAGCGGCTGAAACGCGCTGCCGGGGCCAGCGGGAAGCTCACACCTGCAGCGAGCGCGCCGGGGCAGATGGCCGGACCGCGGGGAATATCGCGTTGCCCGGCCCTGCCGCGCGGCGCTGCCTTCCGGCAGCATATGCTGCGAGGAGACAAAAGCCGCGGGGCGGATGGAGGCGGGGAGCTGGCGAGCCCGCACCAGGCCGCTCCGGCCCCGGCTCCTCTCCAGCCCTCCGGCAGTGTGAAATGCAGCAGACCGCAGGCGACGGGGCCGGTTTCCCCATCTGCTGAGCCCTTGCTACCCCCCGGCACGGCCGGTGCCCCCCTCCCGCCCGAGCGGGCAGTGCTGCATAAAACAAGAGCCTGTTTGCATGTGCAAACTTTGAACAGAGCCTGAAAACGCTCCCGTCCTGTGCTGAGCCCAGGCATCGACCGCGGCGGAGCCAACGGCCCGGAAACGGGCTCCCGGCCACCGCACACGAACGTTTGCTGTGAATGATCCTCGTCGATAGGAATTACTTAATCACTGCGCTCCTTAATCAACCATTGCTCCTGCTGCTCGGGCTCGCTGCACTCCTCTGACATCCTAATTTGCTGTTTTATTTCCTCTTTGATTGCGGGATATTTAAAAAGCACGGCTCTTTCAGGCAAATCCAGGCAGAAGACAGCGTGCGTGCGCACGGACACACAGCGCGCTCGTGACTCATTCGCCTGCCGACATGTGAATAATGTAACCTGGTGCAGGGGAGGAGAGAGAGAACGGCGGCTTCTCTCGCGCACGAAGACCGAAGCCGTGCCAAACGCTGAAACGAGCTTTGCTCCTTCCCCTTTGGGAGGCTAAGCGGTGCCTTTTTCAATTTCCTAATCGCAGCCAGCGAGACGGGGGATTTCACGCTCGTCCCTACCGAAACCCGCTGGGGCGGCCGGCYGGCGGCTGAGCTCGCACCACCGCCCTGCAGACCGGGCCGCTCTCCTCAACCGACCCGTCCTGCTCGTGAAACTTTTGGCCGTTCCCCACGCTGCAGGGAGAGCGGCCAACAGCATCGGTACAGAACCTGTGAGTGCCTCACTTCCTTAGAAAACCAGTGCAAAGCGGGGGGGTTTAAACCAATATTAGGATGACCGACAACAAAGCTGCTCCAAATCGGAGGGCAGCTGTTGCGAAGGAGCCGTATGGATCCTCGCATGTCTGACAGCAGCACTGTGCCCCTCGGCAGGGGTTAGYAGCCCCCGCGCTGCTGCCGGCAAACCCGGAGGCATCGGCCAGCGGGTCCCTGGGCCCGGCAGGGACAGGGCGGATGGGCACCAGCCCTGCGCCCTGAGCTGGGGGCTGGGGGCACGGGCAGGCCGTGCCCTCCCGGAGGGGCGCAGGGCTGGAGCGGGGGCAGAGCAGCGGGAAAAGTGGCTGCAGCAGAGCGTCTGGCGTCAGCCACGTGCCCTGGAGGCCGCCAGAGCCAGGGCTGTGCCGTTCCCCTCGCTGCGCACCGGCTGCCCCCAGCCCTGGCATCGCCTTCCCAAGGGCTTCCGGCAGGTCCTGGCAAAGGGGCGACGCAGAGACGACACACTCAGCAGGACACGCGCTCCCCGGGGTCGGCACGGTGGGGACGGTCGCTTGGGCTCTAGCAGGGACTGACCACACTTTCTGGGGTACCCTGGGGGCCCAGCACGAGATTCCCAGGACCTCATCCTGCTCCCCCAGGGGCAGCCCGCTCCCGGGCTCAAAGCATCTGCTGAAGCTGAGTTTCCCGAGCCGGTTCCCCCCTGGAGCAGCTCCCCTCTGGCTAGTGCAGCCCCTAACGGGGGGTGTCCAAGATCCCCCAGGCCGGGGGGTCCCTCCAGCCCCCCCAACCCCCAAMTGGGGGGGGAGAGGACCCTGCCCAGGGCCGGGGGGAGGAGGTTTCCGCGCAGCCTCCCCCGGGGGTGAGGCGCCGGGGCCCCCTTACCTGGGCAGCGGCTTGCGGGCCGTGATGCTGGCCACGATGATGCTCTCGGGCCGCGGCGTGGCCACGGCTTTGAAGGTGCCGCGCCAGAACTTCTCGAAGAGCTGCTTCTCGCCCTGCTGCACGCTGGCCATGGCCACGGTCACGGTCACGGCCACGGTCACGGTCACGGC
>NW_020450530.1:2300107-2307799 GCF_003343035.1 Apteryx rowi
CTCTTTCCCCATCACTACCCTCCTTAGCCCGGGAACCGCTTCCAGGTCGCTGCCCATAAATCCGGGCCGCGGACACCCCCCACGCGACACCCCCCACGCCTCGCCCGCTGCAAGGGGGCAGCGCCAGGGCGCAGCATCGGCTTGGGCCGCCGCGARCCCCCAAGGCCGCGCGCCGCTGCCRCGCTCCCCGGCTGCTGGCAGCYCTCGGGGAGCAGCAGCGAGGCCTCCCATCGCGGCCGGGGACATCTGCCGGCTGGCGCCAAGCACCGGCGCGACATCCCCTGCCCGTCCCTCTCCTCCGCCGGCCCGGCTGGCGGGCTCACACGCGCCACAGAGACGCTCAAAGCGCCGCTTCTCCCCGCTCAGCAAAGGTACGGACCACCCCCAGCGCTCCCCATCCCTCCCAGCCGGTGCTGAGCCCTCCCAGCCGGTGCTGAGCTCCCTCTCTCCTCCCCAGCAAGGAGACGCCGTTATTGCCGGTAGCTGGCAGCTATTTCGGCCACCGCACGCCGGGCCGCATGCCTGGCTGCGCTCCCAGCCGGCACAGCTCCTGCCCTCGGTTTTGCCTGCTCCCAGCAGTTGACCGGACATGGGTTAAAAGCAGGGAGAGCTCCGARCATCCGGCTCACCCGGCTGAGGGAAGAACTGGCTCAGGGGCACGGATAGCTCTCTGCAACTGCTCCGTGATAGGACCCGCGCTAGGAGGGGATTTTGGAAGAAAGCTCCTCTCCCCTCTGTCCCATCTCTTCCCGTTTAAGAGTCGTGGTCCCTCATCCCTCCCTCCGCCRGCAGCGGGGTCCAAGCCAGCTCGGAAAGCGAGATGTCACCTCCTAGGGAAGGAGGAGACCTGCCTGATCACCCAGGCTGGGCTTTCGGGGAGGGAGGGAAGGGCTGGGGTGGTGCAAGTGCAGCAGTACCATCTTCCTTAGCCTTCTGCCTCTGTACCCAGTACAATAAAAATGTCTTTAGGAGAAAATGGTTCTTGTACCAGACGCTTTGAAGCACAAGTAAAAGCTGGTGACCTTGGAAGAACGAGACTGTCTCTATTGTGCCTTGGAAACCCGCACAGTACATTTATGTAAGCAGCTCCAAGAGAATGGAGCCAGGAACAATAGGCAGGAGGAGTGGAGAAAGCAGAAAAAAAGAAATCACRGAGAAACTCAATTGCTTCCTTGTAATAAATGCAAAATTAGTAGAGGGAGCAGAGCAGCTGATAAGAGTGTTTCCAAGTCCCTCCAAGTCCTCCTTCCCCGTCCCACCAAGCAGCCTGTGATGGCCGGGGAGGACGCAGGGAGCAGCTCTCTGGAGCGAGGTGCCACGGCTCCGCGGCAGGAGCGTGGCTCGGGAGCTGGCGGCACCGAGACCGCRGCCCCATGCCGGCTCCTCCGAGCGCCGTGCGCTCGCTCCGACAGCGAGGAGACCAGGGCGAGCAGCTGGGGCGAGGAGCGGCCCAGCACCGCAGACTTGCCCCAGCCCCAGGGGCAGCACCGGGATGCCGCAGGCTGCTCTGCATCCGCTGCAGAAGCTCATTTCTTAAATGAGCCGGCAGAAACCCTCCGAGTCCCCTGYGGGGAGGCACCTCGGTGACAGGTGCCTCCTCTGCGCCCTCTGGTCACCCAGCGCTGACACAAGGAGCCCAGCAGCTCCAGCCGGAGAGCAGAAGTCACGTTCAGCTCGATCCCATCGGCAGAGATACGGGAAGCGGGTGCGTTTGGGGGAGAGACGGAGGGAAGAAGGGACACGGAAGGGCTCGAGGGAGGAGAGGGGAAGGCTGAGCCATCTGCCCAAGCGCAAATGTCACCTCACGACCCTTCTCCCTTTCCGCTCTTGGTGGCCACCGGCCGCGTCCCCAAGCCAAGAGCCACCACGACGAACGAGCAGGCGCTGGCGGGCGCTGCGGGCTGGGCACAGGGCAAGGTGCCAGCTCCCTACGCCGGCTCCTGCCGGGCCCTCGCGCAGGGTTTATTGTGCTTCCCAGGGACGAGAAGGCGCCGGAGGCCATCGGCCCCACTTCGGCGCCACGCGGCGGGTGCGCTCACGCACGGCGCCCGCGCTGCCTTCGGGGGGGCTGGTCCCTGCGGATCCAAGGACGGCTGAGAAAACGGGCATTCGATGCTCTAAAAAAAATAAAGCTTTTACCTGTGTGCCCTGGCGAGAGGGGAATCGCGGGGTGCCGAAGGGGACGATCCCCGGCTGGGAAGCCCCGGCCCTCCGGCTGCTCGCGGCCTGGCTCCCTCCTCACTTCCCGCTGCGGGAGACGCGGGGATCGGTGCTGCTCCGAAGCGACGGCGGCCTCGGTCCCTGCGGAAGGGGGGACGCACTCTTGGCCACCCCCGGTCCCAGCCGTTTCCCTGTGGGAGCCGCCGGCTCCCCCTCCCCGGATCGCAGAGGAGCGGCTCCTACGGAGGCAGCCGAAGCGCGGTGCTTTTATTGCCGTTTTTATTCCCCAGGGTTCAAACGGCAGCTTTCACGTCTGAACAACCCTCTGCTTCGAGCGGACAAGGACAGGGGCGATTTTTCCCTTTGGAAACGGCGTTCAGCTGCGCCACCAGCCACCGCTGCCGACCAGCGGCTTCAGCCTCCGACGAGGCTTTGGGGTTGGCGCGAGGGTCCCTCCCCTGCAAGGGCCCGGAGCTGCCACGCAGCGGACRCTGCCCCGCCAGCCCGTGGTGGAGCCGGGGCCGGAGCAGGGCCGGGAGGGATGGCCGCGTCCTYGGCTGGTGCCAGCTCCGCTTTCCCCCGCCATCCGGGCACGGAGCCGGGACGCTGCAGCGGAGGGACACACCGGCGGGGGGGCGGACGGGGAGGCCGGGAGAGGCCGTTTGGGGGAAAACCAACAAGTCTGAAAATGCAATTTTTTTTCCTCAACCGCTTTGAACGCTGAGTCAGCCAGAAACAAGCCCTGCACAAGCCAGTTGAGTCTAAGAACAAGACAGCGGACTAAAACGCAGGCAAAACCGCAGTTTGCTTTAGCTACGGCATCGTGAGCCCGCAGGTGCCCTGGCTCCGCGGAGCCGGGAATCCTGCACGGCTCGAAGCGCTGCCGAGCCGACTAGCAAGCGAACGGAATAACAACCGCTCGCGCTGTTAAGCTGGGGCACGGGCGGCGCGTGGGCAGAGCGGAGGCTGCGACCGCTGCGGGAGGAAACCCCTTCCCCGGCGCGCCTCGCCGCCACACGAGTGAGCCAATTAAGYGATCGGCTCCGTTAGCAGAGGCGCCGAGGAAGACGCGTGCCTGCTGCAGCCTAACTTTGCTGAAATAAATTGCCTCATAAATAAACAGCCTGGAAAAGCATTACAGAAATAGCCAGAAAAGCTGTATCGTAAACAAGAACGACGGCTTACGTTTCTGGAGGATCTCTTCGCACGAGGCGGTCCCGAGGGCTTGCCAAACCCGTGGGACAGGGATGCTGCAAGGGGAGGAAGCCAAGCAGGTGCCTCCCATCCCTGCGATGCTCCCAGCCCCATAAGCCTTCGTTTGCGCACCCCAGAAAATTGCAGCTGTTGCTGCCCTTGCCCACGCACTGCAGCCGGGCCCCCGCTCAGAAATGACCCCCGCCCGCCCGCCCGGGGCCCCGCGCACAGGGRCACGCGGCGCATATTTCTGGCAAATTATTTCCCCCCACCTCAGGGCACAAACCCCAAGGGGAACCACGAGGGAGACTCGCTTTGCCCGGAGACGTACAGGGATGCGCGGGAACGGCCGCTGCAAAGCGGGCACCAGGACCACAGGTCAACCCAGCCGCGCGTCGCGTTGCCTTGCTTTGCATTGCATCGCCCCAAATTTAAAGGGATGCCCCCCTTCCCCTCCCAGCCCCGCAAGGATTTCCCCCTTCCCTGCCATGGGAAAAAAGAAAACAGCCTTACTCTTCGATTTTGGGGATAAGCAAAAGGAGGGAGCGGTATTTCATTGCTGTTGATGAGGGAGGGCTCCAGAGCCTGGCAGGGAGAAGGTTGGCGGGACAAATCCGTGTGTGCTCCAGAAGTACCAGGGAAGGGGAAGGAAAAGGTGCGTTCAGCTAGGATTGTGTTTTAATCGCTTCCCCCCTCCAGAGGGAAGAAAAAGCAGGGTTTGTCCTGGAGCTGGGCAAATGGTTTTTTTCTGTCCATGTTGATTTTCTCTGTAATTATTTAGCCTGCGCATTATATTCCGCTTAGCGGAAACTCAGCGCAGCTCCGGCTGTGGCTGGCGCCGGCGGGAGCTTGTGGCCCCCTGGGGCCGAGCCCGGAAGCCCGGCCAGGGCCGCGGCAGCTGCCGCCGGGGTCCCGCACTGCCGGGGACGCCGCGGAGCCAGGGGCAAGGCTGCAGCCTGCCGTCGCGCCAGCCGCCCCGGTGTTCCTGGTGTTCCCGCCGCCCACCRGCACGCTGCTGCTATCCCCGTTCCCCCCCCAGCCGGGTTCACCGCGAAGGCAGGAAAATCAATACTTATCTTTGCAAGTATTCATTATACCTCGAGAGTCAATAAACAAAGAGCACGAGGGCCCTCGATTCATTACGCTCCCAAAGCACCTAGCAATTATTCCCCGCGCGAAGCCGGTCCCGCTTGGCAGCGCGGCTGTTCGCAGCTGCACCGCTGCTCCGCGCGCCGGCTCCCCTCCTGGCCACGTGCGCCGGGAAACCGTGCACCAGGCAGGAGCAGGAGGAGGAGGAGGAGGAGGAGGAGGAGGAGGAGGAGGAGGGTTGCTGCAGCCGGGACGTGCACACCTGAACCGGGAACCAGCAGGGAAAATCCGTGAGGCCCCCGCGGAGGCTGTGGACCGGCAGCGGAGGGACCCGCAGGCGCCGTCTGGGGATGCGGCGTTGCCCAAGGCACAACTGGGGCCGTCGTTCACTATTACGCTCTCCGGAGGCCGCTTTGGAGGAAAGAGAAAAAGAGAAAAAAAATGTTTTCCTTGAAATAAGGGGCAGGAACGGCAGCGGCAGCGCCCGGCCTGCATGGCTGCCTCTCCCAGTGCGAGCATAGCCGGAGATGCTCGTGGGGGGCAAAGGCACCGGCCAAGCGTCACCGTGGGGCTTTTCCAAGCTGCCGTTGCACGTGCTCTGCAGGGAGGACAAAATGCAGGAAAGCAAGCATGGGAAGCAGGGATTACGTTGTGCCTTAGCTCTCGCCGGGGCTCTTATGTCCTTTTTTTTGTTTTTTCTATTTAATCTTTTTCGCCTGGGGCAGCCAGGGAGCCCGAAAGCCGTCTCGCGCAGCAGCGAGAAGCGGAGGGTCCTGCGCGGTGCCGCTGCAAGCTCGGTGCTCAGCCCCTCCGCCTGGTCCCGGAGCAGCACTCAGAAACGGGGCGCGCTGCCGACACGGCCCGTGCAAGCTCCTGGGCTCGCCACCAGCCTCCCCCACATAGCGGCTGGACGTGTTTGAATTAATCACGCAATTAGCCAGAAATGCACTAATTGCAAAAGCGGGAGACAGCGGCGCAGCAGTTGCAGGAGCCCGAGTGCACCGATGCTACGGCGGCGATGGGACGGGCAGTCTGAGGGACGGGGACGCTGCCTGCGGCAGGGCTGCCCCGCCGGAAACATCTGGCTTCACCCGCGTGCTCCCCGTCCGTGGGAACCAGTTAACTGCTGGAGCCTCCGGGACGGAGCGTTTCCCGTCCCGGCTGCAGCCTGAGGCGCTCCGGGGGACACGGATGGCAGCGGGACCCGGCCCTGCAGGGCTGCGGCTGGCAGGGCGGCAGCTCCCTGCTGCCGGGATCGCCGGGATCAAGCACAGCCTTCCCGGATCCTTCCGTGCACGGAGCTGCTCCGGTTTACACGACCTGGGGAAGCTGGAGTTCTCCTGGGGGCAGAGGCAGAGGCAGAGCCCGGCAGCCACGGTGGCGGCCCCAGCGCCATCCCTGCTACGAGCGCGCCGGGGCTGCGCAGCCCTGCCGAGCCCTGGGCCAGCGACCGCCTGATGCTGTCGGACAGCGGAAGCTCAGCGCCGGCCGCAATCCCGGCAGCACTCGACCCGCTTCTATTTTGGGAGCCGGCTTGGTGCAGGCCTGGAGATGAGCAGAGAAACCGAACCGCTCCGGGATGCAGAGCCATCCCTGGCGGATCCCAGGATGCAGAGCTGTCCCCAGCAGCCCTGGGATGCAGAGCTGTCCCCAGAAGCCCTGGGATGCGGTTCTTTTTGGGCTTTCTGCTCCATTGGCTTTGTGCAATGTGGGCAGCTCTTCCAGTGGCGCTGGCAAAAGGGCTCTTTCCTCCCCGCTCACCTGCCRCTGCCGCCTGCCCCGGTATTTGGGCAGCGGGGGGTGAAAAGGCGCCGGCGCCGGAGGGGGCTGAAGGGGCAGGTGGGCACGGGGCCGGCGGTGCTGGGGGCGACGAAGCGGGGGGGGAGCACTGCGCTGCTGCCCGGCTCTTAAAAGCCGCTTGCTCATAACGGAGAGGAGCAAAAATACTGCAGACACCCAGCCGGGAGCCCGGCGCGGGAAGGGCTTCCCGGAGAGGCGGGGGCCGAGTGGGCTGCGGAGATTTATTCTGCTTTATCCCCAGGGGGGTCCAGGGCTCCCTGCAGAGCGCCGGGGGGCTGGTGCCGCCAAGACCCTCCCGGCGGAGCGGCGGGAGCTGGGGGCAGCTTGCGGGCTGCCGCTCCGAGCCACCGGCTCCGCAGCCTGCCGGGCTCCCCGCCACGCCGAAGCCCCCCGCAGCCGTCCCCGCTCGCCCGTCCGCCCGGGCGGGAGCGCGCAAACCCGGACACAAAACCTCGCCGCCCTTGCCAGCAGCTTGCAAGCTCCTTCGGGAGCCGCGGGCTCCTGGAAGCTCCCTGGGGAGAGCCCTCCGCTCTCCGGAGGAGCCACGCAAGGGAACGGCCATCGCAGTGATGCCCCGCTTCGGCCCCCGGTTTTGGGGCTAAGCCCGGCTCTCCCGCCGCGCGGTTTAGGCGATTGCAATAAACCCTCCGCAGCCTCCGGTTTCCGCGCGAGCCRAGTTGGACGCAATCCGGCTGGGAGGAGCAGGGCCAGCGTCTTCCCCCGGCCGGCACAGCCCGGCGGCGGCGGTGACGCAGCGCGCGGGCCCCGGCGGCTCGGATCACAGCTCCCCGCTCGGGACTGCAATTCGTGCAACCATCTGGAGACAAGACCTGGCACGGCTCCCCAGAGCCTTTTTTTTCTTTTTTTAATACCCACACGTCTATTTTTAAAGTGCGATTCGCAAGGGCAGCGAGGAACCCGAAGCGGCGGCGCAGATCCCGGCTCCCACGCAGCGGGAGAGAGGCGACGTTCGGCAACGCAAAAGCCGCTCAGCCCCATCCCGCGGTGGAAAACGTCCGGACAAACCGCCTCGCTGCCGCCCCCGCGTTTCGGGCGTCCGGAGGCAGCCGCCCTCGCAGGGAGCCCGGGCGCCCCACCGGGGAGAAGCCGCCTGCCAGCGCCGCCGATCTCCGGGTTTCCCCACCTCGTCACAACCCAGCGCCGCCCGCGCAACCGGCGCAGCAGCCGCGTTTGGCTCCGGGTGAACAGCAGGCGGGAACACGTCCCTGTTCGACGCCCTTGTCACCCGTCCCTGCTCAGACGCCCTTGTCACCGGCGCTCGGCGGCGGCTGGGTGTCTCTAAGCGGCAGCCGGCCTCCGGGCCGAAAGGGAGCCAAAACCGCGGCGGAGGCGCCTGCGCCCCACGGGACGATTCACCCCGGGGGCTCCGGCAAACCCCGCTTAACGCCGCTCCCGCCCGTCATCCCCCGAGAGCCACCGCGGGGACCA
>NW_020450530.1:2308195-2389402 GCF_003343035.1 Apteryx rowi
GAGGACCCCTGAGCCACTGTGGGGACCACAAGGGACCCCAGAGCCACCGTGGGGACCACAAGGACTGCAGAGCCGCCGCAGGAACCATGAGGACCCCAGAGCTGCTGCAGGAACCATGAGGGACCCCAGAGCCACCACGGGGACCACGAAGGACCCGAGAGCCACCGCAGGGGACCACGAGGACCCCAGAGCCGCCGCGGGGACCATGAGGACCCCAGAGCTGCCACGGGAACCACGAGGGACCCCAGAGCCGCCACGGGAACCACAAAGGACCCCAGAGCCACCACAGGAACCACAAGGGACCCCAGAGCCACCACAGGAACCACGAGGGACCCCAGAGCCACCGCGGGGACCACAAAGGACCCCAGAGCCACCGCAGAGGCCCCGAGAGCCGTGCCACAGGGGGGAGGCGCTTGCACACGCTCGCTGCGGCCGCGCAGCCCCGCTTGGCACGAAGGAGGCTCCATTTCAGAGGCCCCCGCCGGTCCCAGCCCGGACCCGTGTCGTGGCGACGCTTCACCCCCGACTTTCCATTCCGGGGGGAAACGCAGCGGCCGGCTCGCTCGCGCCCGGAGGCAGGCGCAGCCGTGGCGCCGTCCCTGCCCTCCGCACGCGCAGCCGCTGGCGGAGCCGCTCGCACCCTGCCCCGGCCGGTTTTTCCTACGGTCCCCTCCGGATCTAGCCTCCCCCTTAATTAAGTTACGAGCGGCGAATCGACCTCTGGCTCCGACGGCGCGAGGCCGAGCCGAGCCGTCAAGCGCAGCCCGCGCTCTCATCCGGTGCTCAACGTTTCCCGCCCGGCCCCACGGCCGCGGTGTAACAGCTGCAACACGCAGCGTTTGGGGGCTGCAAAGCGGCGGAGAAGCCGCGCTGCCCCCCGGCTCCTGGCTCTCTGCCTTGACTGGCACATTTATGCTTAGCTGGACCGGTGGGGACCCTGGAGCTGCTGGAGACCCCGGAGCTGGTGGGGACCCCGGAGCCGGCGGCAGGGAAGCTCCCGGCAGCCCCGAGGCCGCCAGAGGGGGCCGGGTGGTGGGGGATGCCCAGGCGGAGGCAGCAAGACCCGGCAGGTCCCGACAGTGACCCCAAGAGCAGCTGGAGGCATTTCGGACCTCCCTGCTCCCTGCCCGTGCGGATGGACCCTTCGGGGTGCTTCTGGCGCGCGGGGCCAGATCCTGCCCTYGCTGCCGGCTGGACGAGCTGGAGCCGGAGCCGGAGCCGAGCCAGGGCCGGGGCCTGCCGCTCTCCAAAGCGTTGCAGCCACCGAACCCCCGGTGCACCCCGGCCCCCCCCCGTGYGAGCCGCCCCCCGCTCGCTTAACGACCTCCCGGTGATTACTGCCTTTATTTTTAACGCCCGGCTCCCGCAGGAGTCACCTTCGGCGCGGCGGCCCCTGCCGCGGGCGAGCTGATTGCCTGGCTCTGATCAGCAATTAAGCGCCCGGAGCAGCTCAGCGGTAAATACCCGGCTGGGGACGGGGACGGGGTCCCCGGGGATCCCCGGGGCTCGGCGTCACTCAGAGGCGTTGGGAGCCCGCGGGGATGGGGCAGAGCTTCGGCTGCGCTGCCTCCCGCCCCGGCGGCCGCAGCTTCCGGGCTCCGCGGACGTTCGCCGACACCCACGCAGGCGGCACGGGAGCGGGTCTCCGAGGCGGAGGTTTTCGGGGGGTGCGAGGAGATCGGTGCCGCGAAGTCGCCTCCCCCTTTCCCGTCCCCGCCGTAAGTACGCTCTCCCGCTGCCTGACTTAACGGACCGGCGCTTACGGGCGGTTATGAGTTGTGTCTTTAATACGGCGCGGGGATATTTGCCCTATAAATTCCTAAGGACAGATTTATAGATCAGCGGCTGCTAGCATTACAGGCTATTAATAAATCGGTTAAAGCGGCATTAAAAAAAAAAATCGCGTCCCCCCCCCACGCTTTACRTTGGCATAATAAACATATAAAAAGCGACAGGAGACGGAGAGCAGCGCCGGCCCCGGGGGTTAAATCCCTGTACAACGGCAGGGCCCCGGCAGCATCTGCCGCCGGCCGGCGATTTCCCGCCGCGATTAGGCAAAGCCAGCCGGGGCACGGCGGCGGCGGCRGCCCCGCGCCAGGGTCCGGTGGGCTTCGAGGCCTCCACGGCATGGCCGAAASGGGCAGAAATCCCCTTGATTTCCAGGCGCGGCAGCCCGCGGGGCCGGACCGAGAGGCTGCGGAGGCGGCGGAGGCTCTCGCTCGCCGGCGGAGGCCTCGAAAGCCGCGGAGGGGCGCGAGCGCCGGGCCCCGCCGGGAGGGGGATAAATAACCAAACGCGCGCGACTCGCTCAGCCCCCAGGATTTCATCAGTGCTGCCTGGCTGGGCTTGATGAAACCTCTCATTTATTGCATTTGGGAAGAGCATAATTTAGCGAGCGGCTCAAAGGCGAACGCGCCCCGCGGGAAGCTGCCCGGCGCCCGCGCGCTCGCTGCCCCGGAGCCCGGCAGCGATGGGCACCGCCGCGGCCCCGACTTTGCCGCGTGCCGGATTTTCTGGTTTCTCCAGCGCGGGGCTGCAAGAACCTCCGCGGCCCCCCCGCTCTGCAGACGGGTGCTGCTGCTTTTAGAGCATCGCAGAGCGGGTCGGGGCGAGACCAAAGGGCGCCGCGGTTCCYGCCGGGGTCGGTGCCGGCGCCGCTGCTCCTCCCGGCCCTCTCCGCTGGGCCCGCGGGCGCAGGAGGAGCATCGAACGCAGGCAGCAGCGGGCAGCAGCGCCGCTCGTCTGCAAAACGCCCTCGGCTCCGCCAGCGCCCGCAGCCGGATCCCGGGATCGAACGAGACGCAGGAGAGGAAACGCCGCGAGGGAAGCCAAGGGCTTGCTCCGTCTCCCGCGGCCAGGCTCTTCGCCCCAAAATGGCTCGCCTGCACCCGCCTGCTCCTGAGTGCGACACAGCCGCCAGGAGCCCATTAACTTGGCAAAAATCCCGGGATGATCGGAGCAAGAGGAGCCGCTCGCCCCTGCTGGGTGAGACCAGCGTAACGCCATCCAGAGCCGGGCTCTTGCCTCCAGACCCCTCGCTCCCAGGCAAGAGCAGGCATCATCCGCTCAGTCTTCAAAGAGCAGTTCAAAGCCTTTAYGCGGCTCCCGAGATTAACTAGCAGCCAACTAATAATCCAGGCTGAGTCGCGTGGAGGCGTAAGGACGGCGACATGGCCAGTCCGTGACTTGAGGGACCCAACGCAGGAGAAAGCTTCGCGTTCCTGGTCAAACCYGGCGTCTCCCAGGAAAACGGGGCCTCTTCCCATCACAAATAGCAGGGTCGGGGTTAATCCGAGCTAGAGGAACGTTGCAAACGCCACCCGCCTCGGGCAGAGGGTCCCCTCGCTTTGCACGCGTTAATGCAGGGGAGGAGCAGCGCTGTCACCACTGCTGCCCAACGAAGGGCTCCAGCGAGGCACCGCGGCCTCCTCGCACACCCCTTGCACCCCTGCCCCATCGCTCCCGCACGGAGCGCGAGCCGGCGCGCTGCTGCCTGGCTTTCCCCAAAGACCTGCTCGCTCCGGGCGCCAGGAAAGCCTTGGCGCTGCGAGCCAAGCCCTGCCCCACGGGACCGGCGTCTGAACCCGGCTCACTGCTGCACGGCCCCGTTTTGGGGTGGGAGAGCTGCCGGAGGATGGATGTTAAATATAGGGACATCCCTCGGTGCAACCAGGGGGAAGCGGAGAAAAGGCCCTGGAGGCTCCTGCCGGGCGCGGGTGCTGTTTGCACGGGTGCTGGCCCCTTTTGGGCCAGGGCACGGAGCCGGGCAGACTTTCGACCTGACTCTGCTCCGGGGCCGTTGCATCCCCCTGCCGTTGCCGTCTCCTCCGGCAGCGGGCGAGAGCCTCGGAGCTGCCTGCGCGCGCAGGTGCCATCACGTTCTCTCCCATCTCCCCTTCCCAGGCACCTTCGCTCCTCAAAACGAGGCCAGCAAGAAAAATAAATAAATAAGCAGCCGCAGCAAGCCAGCTGCACCGGAACATTTATTTCATATAATGCATCATTTATTTYCAATTATCGCGGTGCTCCCCCCGCCGTCTCCCTCGCCGCGCGCTTGGCAGCTTGCTGGCGGAAAGTTTGCAGAGTTGCAAAACGGCCGCGGCGGGAGCCGGCGTCTCCCGCACGGGGCGCAGGCGAGCGAAAGGYGAAGCAGGGCGGGCGCGCGGGGAAGGGCGCCGGCACGTTCGGAGCAAGGACGGGGGCCGCGGGTCACACACAGCTGCTGCAACTTGCTCGCCGGGGCCCTGCTGCGGCTGCGGCTGCAGCACCCACCGTGTCCCCGGCCCGCGGGGGGACGCGGCAGCGGTACGAGGGCGGACGTGGGCGCTTGCCCTCTTCACCCCACACTTAGGCTCCGAACGGCGCTTTTCTTCCCGTGCCCATCTCCGTCAAAGGCGTTTTAAGATCTCTGGCGTATCATGAAGGATTTTCTAATGGGGTGCAGCAGGCTCCAAGATTTATATCAAAAAGCCCCAATTTGTGGAATTAATGCTGCAAAGCAAAGCCATGGCTGCTGAGCAACTGGAGTATCGGTATTTTACAGCAACGTAACTAATAAGGCCATTAATACAAACCGGGCTCACTCCTGACACTTATATCGCCGTAAATCTCTCTCCGCGCTGGAATTATTTATGCCGTCGCAGGCGCTCTGGAAGCGCCGTCGCCCTTTATCAGGCCGCAAGATTTAAGCCGAGAGGCGGCGGTTCTAAACGCAACAACAGGAAAGAAGAAAAAGGAGGGCGAGGAGCCGGGCGAGGAGCTGGCCAGGCGCCGGCACGGTGCGCCAGGATGCAGAGCCGCGGCCGCCCCGACGCCGGCATTTCTGGCAGTGACGGGACGGGGATGCCGCCGTCCCGCGCGGCCCCCGAGCTCCGACCCGGCYGCGTATCTAGCTGCCAGGGAGGGCAGGGCAGGGGTGGGCAGTGGGAAGAGCAGAGCAGCCCGATGGACCTCGGCGAGTATTAATTATTCCTGGCATTATCTGCGCGGGGAGATAAGGTTTTCATTAATAAACTCGACGAAGGGGAAGGGGAGGGGAGGGGAGAGGCAGAAGCGGCAAGGGCCACGCGCCGGGCAGGATCTGCAAATTAACCACCACCACCAGCGAAACGCAATCAGGAGCCGGGAGCAATTAGGTGCCCGGCTAGCGGCGGTGGCAGCCCGGGGGACACGGGGGACGGCAATTAGCTGTCCCCACGCGGCGTTGTTGTGCAAGCAGCCTCGTAACCCACGACACGTTGGAAAYGAAATCGTTACTAATCTTTCATACACGGGGCCTTATTAAACCCGCTATCTGCCCTTCTTTAATTGGGAGGAGATAAACGCGGGCCAGCGGGGAAGCAGGGCGAGCGAGATGCATCATCGAGTCACAGCCTGGCTTTTAAAATAAAGGCACGAGCCCACGCAGCCCGGCCGCGTCCCCGCAGCTGCACGCCGATTCCTGGCGCCGGGAGAGAGCAGCCGACCTGCYGGGGGGATTCCCAGCCCTCCTGCAAGAGCCCTCCAGCAAACTTCAGCCACAGGGGGAGACCGGAGAGCCTGGAAAGGTGGAGGAGCATTGCTTTCCTTAGCTCTCCCGAAGCCGGGTGCGACGAGGCAGCGGGAGCCCCGCGCAGGGGGAAGGACAGCGTTGCCCGAGGCAGGGCAAGGGGCCGTCGCGCTAACTACCGAACTACGAGTCAAACTGCTCGACCAGGGAGCTTTGCCCACCAAGATCCATCGGACGCAAACATCGTGTTCGAAGAAGCACGCAGCTCACCAGGAAGCGTTTCTTTCCCTTGGGACTGGGAGCCCGAATCCGGGCGCGGAGCCCCCGACACCAGAGGACACGGCGAATCTCTCCGCGCCGGCTGCGGGACGAGGCAGCCGGGTTGCCCGCCCGCCCGAGCAGTGCACCAAGCAAACCCCCTCGCGGCGCCGGAGGAAAGGGAGAAAGGAAAAACAGCACATACACACGCAAACCCAGAGACGGCACAAATTTTGCCCATGGAAGCGGGCCCAGGCCAGAACCTGGTCACAGCAACGGTGCTAGCGGCTGCAGGGCTCCATCTCCCCACCAGCGACCGCGGGTCTCCCCTAACTAACCRGCTGCACAGGGCTCTTCTGGGCATCTATCAGGGCCCAGGGCTTAGGAGAGCCAGAAGAAGAGAGGTTTTCAGCCAGAAACTTCTATTCAATGTGGGGGGGAAAAGGCCAAAATCAAGTTTCGCCTCTTTGAAACTTAAGRGGGAAAACTCCTCATGTTGTGAAAGCTTTTCTGAGGGCACAGACAAGTCTGTTCACAGGCAGAAATCTTCTCCTGAAGGGAGAAGCGATGAATAGGACCAGAAGAGAGGCTTTGATCTGTTAAAAGAAATTTTTCCAGCAAAACCTTCTCTGGGAAGGTTTCCTAGGCACGATGAAAATTTAGGACAGAGAGGTACTAACGGTCTCATGCAGGGGAGAATTTTACCCCGAATCAGTGCAATCCACTCCTCAGTTACAGAGGCTGGTGCCAGAGCAGTGCYGGACACCAGGGCAGGGGAAGCACATCTTGCTCTGCTGCACGCAGGATCCTGGTCATTCCTTTTGGCTCAAGCAGATGCAGCACCTTAACCAACCCAAGGCACTGCTGGCTTGCTTTGGATTTAGAGGGCTG
The DNA here is from genome assembly GCF_003343035.1 of Apteryx rowi. Taxonomy (NCBI): domain Eukaryota; kingdom Metazoa; phylum Chordata; class Aves; order Apterygiformes; family Apterygidae; genus Apteryx; species Apteryx rowi. The sequence goes on from NW_020450530.1 coordinate 2,314,833, forward strand.
ACAGCACCTATATCACTGCCTGTCGGGACGTGGGAGCCATGGCCACATCTATCTTCCATCCCCCTCATAAGCACGATGGGGTGGGAGGGTCTAAAATCTTCTTGGCTTCCCTCAGCAAACCAACACCAAGACACRTAGGTTTTGGTGGAAACCTCCCAGCTGCACATGCTGACCTGGGGAGAGAATCAGGTTTTGCAAGGTGAGCCAGGCACGAAGAATGGCACATCAACAGCTCGGGACCTGAGAAAACAGCCCAAAATCCTGTTAGGAGGGAGGAAAACGTCAGCTGCTTTATACACCTGCAAACATTAAGCTGGTAAGTCAAGCCTACATTCAAGAAATCACTAATGCTCAGGGAGCTGAAAACCCAGCGCACGATTGATGGAAAACCGAGAGCTTCTCCACATTGAGCTGAGTTCAAATGTGATCTCCAGTGCCCCCGAAGCATTTGCAATGCAGCTCAACCAGTGTCCTACACGGCAAGGACTGCAACGATTTATATCGTATCTCTCTTCTCTGCCCCAAAGCCCTTTCCTCCTTTGTACTGGCTGCACTGGCAGTCAGAAACGGCTCTCTGGCTCCCATTTAACGCTGCAGGGAATTACTGGCCTCTCCTTTCTTTCCCCTCTCGACCACTCAAGCAGAGGGAAGGTTTCATCATTTCCTTCAAGGTGATAAAGTGCTACTTCTGCGGCATATCTTATTCTGAGCAAATCATATGCCACAAATTCAGTCGGGTCTAACGAGAACAGACGCAGCCTGAGAAGATTTACCTCCAGGTTTCCTTTGCTTCGCTGGCTCCTGCAAGCATCAGGACCAGCAGTACCAACTGCCCGGATCAGACCATGCCAACCCCAGGGTGAAACGAGGAGGGACAAGTCCAGCCATCGATCCCCAGCCACCCAGGGCTGCAAGAGGAACAAAGCTGTGGGGGCAAGCGAGAGGCTGGGACGAGCCGCCCTGGGATGGAGGGCGGCCCAGCCACGGCATAGCAATACGCAGGGTAAATCCACATTGCATCGTGTGAGACACTGCTCCACCGGTGCAAGCTGGAGTTTGCAACAGGCTGCGTCCACAACACACAAACTTTGATTTACTCCAAACCCTTTGATGAGAAGGCAACATACAGCAATGCTGGGATTTACCTGGGCCTTAGGATTTAGGCTGGAGGCAGTGGGGAAGACGGGTGCAATTAGGACATCTAGTTGTCTTGGGTTCCTTCAGAAATCCCAGCCCGACTAGAAAAAAAAAAAGATCCCATTCTTCACCCTTTAAGTTCTCCTTTCTCATCCCCTATTGCCTGGCTTCTCAGTAAGGGAACCAAAACCTTTCTCCAGGTACTCCTGGTGATAGCAGCGACTTGCCCTGCTTGGCTGTAATTAGCTGCAAAACTACCAAAAAGTTGCACAGCTGGAGAATATTTAAGAACCAAAAAAATGTAACTGCGCTGCAAGAAAGCAAACAAAATCCATCATGGCTAATTATTTGCTCTTAATTGTCAGAAAAGATGGATTGATGAAAGGAGTTAGTAAGTAGAACGATAGCATGACCGTTCTTAAAGGCAAGCACTGTAGCAGAATCCAAAAGCAAGACTTTTCATAATCCACGGACTGTTAATTATCTAAACACAGGTCTCTTGGAGCTGCCTGAGTGAAGATTAATTAGTTTTTGAAATAATAGCTAAATTGATACTGGGAAGGCGTTTGGGTTCCAAACTAATGGCTGAAAATTAGCCGGCCTGTTTCTCCATTTCTCTTTGCAGTGTTCAGAAGGACATTTGTCTCTGTTGCTTTTTCAGAAAAAGGCCATTAATCAAATCAGCAGATGGTCCTTCCCAAATCTGTGATGTTGCAAAAAGACAAAGGGAAAGAGGAGGAGGAGGAGGAAGCAATCACCCACAAGAGTCAGGAGAAAGAAATCCCGAAACCCAGTGATTAGCAACTACAGAGACCGTTTCCCCAGAGAGCTGGATCTGTTCAACTAGAGCAACTTTCCTGGAGACGAGGAATGTCTCCAGTGAAAAGCAGGTACCTACGGGAAGGGAATTTGCCTGTCTTCAAAATGAGTCACTTGAACTAATCCCAAAGACCAGGATTTGGGTCTCCTGGTTCAACCAAGTTTGAGATTTAAGGCCACCTCCTGCCAAAAGCTTCCCCCGTGATGGGCCACACGTAAGGATGTGTTCCCACRTGCTCTTGGAGGGGTAAGGGGGCTGTGTGCAGGCTAGTGTGTCCCTCAGTCGAGACCCTCACAGAACTGCCCTCTCACGCCTGGCTGCACATCTCACGGGACGTGCAGGAACACAGCGTCTCTGACAGCTCTGCTGTCACACGTGGTTGAAACCAGCCAGGCTCAAGAGCTGTCAAGGGCACAGCRTATGGACAAACATGCACGCAGCCTGACGGCACGTGTCTCATTCCCTCAGAAAACCATCCAGCAGGGAGCTTCAGCTCCCCCAAGCAGCCTCCCAGCCTTCCCTGCCTCCCCAGCATCCGACCCTTCCTTGGGGATGGTGTCTGCGGTCGTGTGAGCACACGGCCTCCACCACCCTGCAAGGGAGGAGGCCAGTGCAAAGAGGCTCAGAACCAGTTTCAGTGCAGGTGGTGCACATCAGCAGGGACGCCGCTGCCCAGGAGCGATCCTGCCTTCCCTCCTCGCTCAGCCTCCTACCGCACTTCCAAGAAGGAAGCACAAAGCRTTTTTTCTTGGCCACTTTCTCTCCCCACCGCAACTCATACATTTGCAGGACACTCTGGGAAATCAACTTTGTGTCGCAGCAAAGTGAAAGAGCAGCCAGCTGAAGGCTGCAGTATAAATCATGCCCGGCTCCACTTGCAGAGCCTGTTGTGTCTTGAAAGAGYGTCTGCTCCATAAAATATGCACAGCTGACATGCGTGAAACCCTTTGCAACATTTATTGATGTACATTACCTTGGATTTTATAGCATAATAAATAACGGGGGAGAGGCAGACACCCATCCCCTAATCACAGTCTGCATTGCATCGCCCACCCAGCGTGGCTTCTCGAACCAAGAGCCGCAGAGAACGTCTTCCCTGGAATATCATTACTCAGATGCTGGCAGCAACACGCGCCTGAGCGGCGGAAAGGTCACGCTCCCAGGCAGGGAGGCCAAGATCTTACTTCCTCTCCCGAGGACCTGCGCAGGGACCTTTAATAAACAGGCATCGCCAGCTACTATAAAATTGTCTTTCCAAGCTGTTCGTTATCTTTGGTACCAAACAGCTACTACCAAGGGGGAGGCAGAGTTTGCTCCCTGTGCAGGGTGGTTCTTACCCCTTGGTGAGGGAGGAGCAGGAAAGACCCCACCAACATCTGCCAGAGCCGCAGTGCAAACCTCGGACCCTCTCCATGCACATGAGCTACTCGCAGCGGCCTTTGCAAGACGGGTGTCCAACATCACGACTATGAGCCACTGGCCTGCTTTGATCTCAAAGCAGATGCTGTTGACGATCAGATCTGCTCCTGATTCACACTACCTGTCAGCAGGATCAAACCTCGGTGGCTTGATATGCTACAGAAGAGGCTTAAGCAGAACTAGGAGGAGGAGGCATCCTATTAGATCAGGGGAGCAGACAGCAGGCCCGTAAGAGAGGGAAGCCACTCCATCTCCGGGAGGCTTGGTTTATCTTCGCAGGTCTCACACAGCACAGAGCACCTACCGCAGCGTCAGACAGCGAGCGGCAAACATCTCGTTAGCAACRGCGGGGCTCCCGCAGCTCTGCCGGCCGCGGTGAGCCGGCTCTGAGCAGGGAACACAACTGCACTCCTGGCAGCAGATCAAAGCAAGGCAGGGAGAGGGTGGAGGAACACGCCACRCAGCTGCGGGTCCCCCGGTGTCCTCCGGGCTCCAGGCTGCCTAACCTTGCGGTCTCACTCCACTGCAAAGCCTTAGCTAGATTAATTGCTCACACCACGGGGAAGAAGAGTCAAGTGGCTACCGTCTCCTTGGCCATTACTCCGATTTTTCATCCTTCGCTAGCTCTGAATAAAAAATGACAGCGAGAGTGGCAGCCCCCCAGGCCAGGCCAGCTGCAGCACGCAGGCAGCAGCACAGCATCCATCRTCACCAGCAACATCCAAAACAGGGCACTGAGTGCCCACTGCTCACTTTGTCCTTCACTGTCCAGCAAGCCACTGATTTATCTCCAGATGCCGGGAAGAAGCGCAGCTCATGAGTGACCCTTAAACAAAATAGCAGCCCATCTCCCTCAAGGAAGGGCCAGGTCCTGCCTGGAGCCTGGAGATGCCCCTCTTCTCCTGCAAAGGGGCCAGGAGCAGTTCTTGGCACGGGTGTCATCAGCACTGCTCCTGACACAGGCTCGCTTGGACTAATCTCATTGACAGAAACCCACACCCTCGGCTGGGAAAGGAGGATACTTCTGTTACCAGGTTTTGGGGTGTTTCCACCTAAACCAGACATAAGGGAAGCACCAGAGCTATTTTTCAGGAGCAGTTACAGAGCTGGCTTGGAGATGCTCTGAAAGCACGGCATCCATGCCACCTCCTCCCTTCTTTAGCAAAGGTGCCAAGGAGCAGCGCTGGCTCCTGCGCAGGAACCTGGGGCCCAGCTCCACTTGGACGTCTCCGCGCCTGGTGGTTTCAGCACTGGCTCTTCTCTCTTTCACCCTCCACATTCTCCCTGCCCGACCCCTCGCTGTCTGCAAGCGCGAATATCAGCTTTCCTGGGCTCTCCAGCCCAGCTAGCACTGCGGGGAGAGCACACGTTCTCTTTTCTGGATTCCCTTTTAGTTATTTGCTACCCCCAGGAGGGAGCTAGTTTTTCATCCCTTTTTACAAGGTGATTAAACGCTGCATTTGTAACACATTTCATTCTGGGAAACAAATTATGTAAAATACACTCAGTGGGATCTAATGAGAACTGATATGATCAGATAGCAACAGGAACTCTACTGTCAGGATTTACTTTCCAAGGGTTGTGACAAGCTGCCTGCTGGCTTGCTCCAGCCCAGGACAGCAGGTCTCCACCATGCACAACGCAGAGCTCTGATCTTGCTCTATTGCCATTTTCTGGCAACCTCAAAGCCTGCAGCTCCTGGGAAAACAGCTGGCTGGTTGCACATGCACATCTGCCAGGTCTTGTGCTGGGTTGCCCTTGCTCCGCTCACACGCCCAACGGCGCGGCACAGACCAGCCTGGACGAGGTTCAGCCATCGCCCAACGCAGCTCTGGAGATCCAGCAGGTCTGGCTCTCTTGTTGCTGCTTGCATTAATGCTCTGGGGCTCTTCAGAGCTCTTCTGCTCTACTAGCCATGTCGTGCCACTCCTGGGCCGTGCTGGGAGAAGAGCACCCGGCTGGGATTTCACTCCCTGCCAGGGGATACGCTACCTGCCACTAGCCTTGAGCAGCACTTCCTCAGCAAGGGGCGGAAAGCAAACCAGGACAGAGCTCCCCATGCCTCAGATCACCCCCGTGAGAAGGAAAACGATGCTTCTTCCCCGAGGAGAGGCTGCTTGTCAGGGCGGGCGGCCGTGACGGAAGAGAAAAGAGCTGTTACTTGCTCTAGACAGGCTCGCGGATGCTCCGGGGGAAGCACTGCAGGCAGGTAACGTGCTGGACTGGGAGAGAAACCAAAACAATTTGGAGCCAGTCTTGGAGTCATCACTAATGGAAAAGGAAGAAAAAAGAAACCAAGATTTCCTGCCCCCGATTTGCTGACTCAGTAATGACTCAAGGGGCTAAATTTAGCTATCGAAGCTCTCAGCAGCGGGGTGCGTGGCTGTTGGCCTCTCCTTCATGTTATAAGACCCTTCGAGTAAACCTTTCGCCCAGCTCAGAAAGGATTCTGCTCACACTCCACGGGGATTATAAGCCACCTTGGAAAGCTGGAATAAAGCACGTGTACATACGTAGGTACGCACACCGCTTTCTGGTGGCAACGCAAGACCGGGGAGTGGAGACACAGCACTTGAGCATATCACGCTTGTTGAGTCGTCATAGCAACAGCGAATTTTAAAAGCAATTAGGTGCGGGTTCATCTGCATAGCTCAGACAGGATTGCAAAGAGCCCTGCCTCCCTCCCCCGCGGTTGCACCAGCCCGCCGGGCCCCGAGTCCCGGGCGCAAGGGGCTCCTCCGGCTTGGAAGGGCCCCGCGGTACCGGCTGAACGTCAGCGGCCAGACCCGAACGGCTTTGCAACCCAGCTAGTGCCGGCAGGACAGCTCAGCCTGSCGCAGGGAGACAGAGGTGCCTTGCAGGAAAAACAGAGCCGAAATCCAGGCCTATTTCTGTAGCCAGCGTGCAGCAGGGCAGGGCCAAAGACCACCCGACCCAAGAGAGGCGTAACATCGAACAGCAACGATATCGCCTTCTGCAACACASTCTGACCTGGCTGCAAGCTAACTTGATTCCATGTTTTTATAAGACCCGTTTTTATAGTGTTAATCATTATATATCCTCCCTGAAAACCTTGATCGATCATACTCCAAAACCGCAGACCATTGATTTTGCCTGGGAGAGATACGAGGCCGGAGAGCAGCTCACCTCCTGCGCCGTCCCGGGGACTCGCGGAGGAGCTGCGTTTGCAGAGCTCCTCTCCTCCCCAGCCCCAGGGCAAGGGCCGAGGGAACCCGCCTGCCCTGAACCAACGCTGCTACCGCGGCCCTCGGCCACCACTGCCACGGAAACGCGTTCACACGCATTCACCATCACGCGGGTGAGGACATCACCCCTTCTCCACGCAGAGGCAACAACATCAATATGCACTCTTCTGCTTTCTCAATAGCATCACTAAGATTTTTTTAAAATATGCTAAAAATCGGTTCCTCCTCCTCACTGCTAGAAATTCCTCTGAAGTTTCTCATCACGCCTTTTTGCTTCCCTTAGCAATTTCTACATTTTCCAGGCTCCATATTGACTGAATTGCTGCTGACTTCCACCTTTTCCCCCCGCCTTCCTCCACCTCCCATTTTCGCTTATTTTTACACGTTGCAGCTCACAGTGGCCATTCCAGCCACCTGCAGCTTTTTGACCATCTAATGAAACGATCTTCATTCCAGTGTCTGTGTTCAAGCGTTTGCTCACTGTAGATTCAGCCCATAGCCGTGTCCAGTGAGCGAGATCTCCATCCAACACACGCTCTGGCACTCGCTTATCCAGCTGGGGATGTTCCCCTTCGCATCAAGCAGCTCCAAGAGGCCCCGAAACGGCAGAGGAAGCGTGGGCAGCGCAGTGCTCAAACCTTGCTTTAGCATCAGAGTCTCCCCTTTACTTACAGGCTAGGGAAGGGGGTTTAGCATTTAGCAGAGATTCAAGGCTTGGGATCACATATGCTTGATCCTGGAGCGGATTTCACTCTGCTTTGGCAATTAGGGACACTCCGCATTGGTTCTCCGAGTGGGAAACGGAGCGATGCTCACACAACAGAAGAGCAGCATCGCACTGCAGCCGGGGAGCGAGTCACGGCCTCATTCCCCCTCCGTGATGTCCTCGTGTGCAGCTAGACCATGCCTGGCCCCAGCAATTTCTGGACCTGCAGAGTTTTTGGAATGGAATTTTTTCATTTTCGCCATGGAAAGCAAACGTGTGTGCCGCACCGGCTGCGGTTCAGGGAAGCAYGAGGAGGGAATCAGCGCCTGAGGCTGCCGGCACGCCAGCAGCGTGACTCAGCCATGGCAGAGCCTTTCTTCAGCCCAGCCTGCCGCAGCGCGGATGAGCGCCACCATGGACCGAAACACGCAGGGGAGAGGAGAGGGGAAAGGGAACCTCGTTCAGAAAGGGGATGTGACGTCCGCGTGGGGCGGCTGGGAAGCCAGCTTCCCTCTCTGCGCCTTAGGCTTTCCCGCAGGGCTGCAGAGGCAGAGTTTCYGCCGCTTTCTCCCAGGCTGGCTTCCCTTCAGGGCGAGCGAGATGGGTAACACATCTGCAGGGGGGAGATAAGGTAATCGGGCACCTCGATGCCGGGGATCTTATTAAAGGAGAGCTGGCTGGCGAGATCCTATCAYGGCACAGAAATATCTGCAACTCTATCCTCCACTGTAACATGAACCAAGACAAATTAAATGAGCGGCGGCAGCAGCAGCTTTGGGCTCTCCTGCGAGGCAGGAGGGGAAGGGGAGAGGAGGGGACGCCGCGCCAAGCTGGGGCTCTGGCAGAGCTGCTGGTGCACGCGGGGGGAAGGAGGCGCTGCCGAGGCAGCCCAGCGAGGGGTGAAGCTCGCTYGGTCGAACCAAGCGGTGATACGGGAGCTCCCCAGTGCTCGGCAAGGTCGGAGTTGTTCTAGCAACAAGGCAGGATGCTGCCACAGTGTGAGAAGGTGCGAGTGTAAAGRCAGGAGATGGAAAGACCTTGCGAAGGGCAAGAGAAGGGCCCAGATCCAGGYCCGCGTGTGCGAGGGCACTGGGAAGCATGTGCAGCCCGAGGGAGCATCTGATAAAGCAGATGCAAAATATCCCCCCCCGGCAGCTGGCTTTAACCCCGGACGGTGGACGGGTGCCACACACAAGCGCTCAGCTCCAAGGACCCCAAGTCCCACTGTCCCCGCAGGGTCGACCACCAAGCCCACGCACTGACAGATAACCCTGCCGCAGCTCCAGCCATCTGGCTCTAACACCAGCAGCAGAGCCCATTCCTGCTGCCGGGATCCTGGGAGCGTGATGGGGGCCAGAGCAGGGCTAGTGCTGCCACACAGCGGGGGCCAAGGTGGTCTGACCCTCACCACTGTGCTGGGGGACCCCTAGGTACAGAGCTGGGGTTCAACCCATTGGTCCCAGAGCCATTCAGGGGACAGCTCCTGGACACCCACCAGTGCCTATGTCCCCCCCAGTGTCACCCCCACCACGGTACCACCTCTCAGCCTGCCTTGGCTGGCTGGGAGCCGAATGCCCGACAGGGCTCAGTCAGTCCCACCTCCCGGCAAAGGGACAGCAGCCCGGAGGCTACGGCTGGATAACTCTGCCAAAGCGTTTTTCCACCCTGCACTATTTCCCCGGGGACAGCGCGGTTTGTTTGCCAAGGTTTGTCGCTCACCCCCCACCTCTCTGTTCCAGCTCCAGCCACGGCAAAGAGGAAAGCGAGTGCCACACGTGGGCCAGCTGCCAGCCAGCTCTGCGGGAGGAGATGAAAGGCTCCTTTTTTCTCCACCTGGAGCGCACAGCCGCCCCGGCTCACGTGCGTCTGCGGGAGCCAAGGATGTCGCTCGCGTGGTACAGCTGGGCCGCAGTTGATATGGGGACCCCTGACCGCGCTCTCCACGGCGTTCACGGGCGATTGCGTGCACGCGCGYGCAGCTCCCTCCCCACGCTCCGGCCGCTCGCACAAGCAGGCRGCCCTGAGGGTGAACACGGAAAGCTCATTGCTTATAGGAAGCACAAATCTACCCGCGCTTATGGCCRCTTTAAAACCCAGCAAATTTCCTCCAAAGGGGGGAGGACCGAATGCTACGCCCAGTAGCTGCATGGAGCCAGGTCTTGCCCCCCCCAAAGCCAGRGACAACGCTTGTGCAAAGCTCAGACTCCCATCTCCTCCGGTTCAGCCCAGGAAGCATGTCCTGACACCTGGGAGCCCTGATTTACCTCCAAAGCCATCATGCGCAGCTTGTTCCTCTTGGAGAGCAYGAGGCAGCAGCAGCACAGGGAGTGATACCAGCCAACAAACATCATCTGGGCCAGTAACAGCCAAAGCGAGCCCATGGGAGAGGACTCAGCACTGCAGGTTTCTTTCTGCYGGAGCAAAGGAAGCGAGTTTGCTTTAACGCCTGCAGTGATGTGGCCCAGGGGCTTCAGAGGGCAGCTAAAGCCTCACCAGGGTTGGCAGAGCAGGGGCAGGTCAGTGCACCAAGGCAGGCACGAACAATACAACGTACCACAGCGTTCTAGCACCGTTCTCTTCGGATTAAACTTCACAAAACCCCAGGAGGAACAGCAATAAGCTCTCCCTACCCTTCAAAAGGTGTGTAGGAGCCTGCTCCAAGCACTCCTGGGAAGCAAGACAGGATGGGGCCTCCAGGTCCCCACCATACCCGCTCCAGAAAGCCCTTTCTCCCACCTGCACTGCACGGTGCTTGCTCATGCCTGGCAAGTGTCAGAACAGACAAGCGCTGCTGCCCAGGAATAACCTGCCAGCTGCCAGCGCAGAGCAACCTCCGCCTGAGTCAGAGGGATGGTGCCACCTCCCACCCAGCCACGGGAACAAAAAGAGCCCTCGTCACCCTCACTGGCATGGCGGGTGCTGGCAGGGGGAGGAAGAASATGCCAGCGACAAGCTCTCCCCTCCGTGCTTCTCTGGGGCAGGAAGGAAACCTGCAGTCAAGCTCCCAGAGCTGAGCGCGTAGGCAGAGTGTGACAGCATGTCACCCGGTGAYGATCTTTGCTCCAAAAGGGAAGTTTCTCAGTAGCACTTGGGAACGAGGTTTTGCAGGCTAAGGGGGCACGGGGGAGAGGACTGCTGGGCTCACGGCACCAGAGACTGAGAACAGGCCAAGCTGTGCAGGGAGAGCAGAGCAGACATGGATGTCAGTGGAAGCACCATCACAACCACGCAGGGGAGCTCAGAAATGCAAACAACCTCGGAAACAGGGGGACATGGACACAGCCACTAAGAGAAGGAGTTAACTACAGCAGCAATATTTGGCTGGGGAAGATGAGTAGGCACGGGGAGGCAGGTCCAGATCCATCAAGGAGGACTGCAAGAAAGCCGCTGCCAGCTCCTCTTCACCCCCTGTAAACCCTACACCGGGAGCGCCACACTTCCCTGCGCATGATGCTGGCAGGATCACACCCTGCCCAGCCTGGCCCAGGCTCCAGTGGGACGAGAAAGCATCTAGCACAGGGGCAAACATCAAAGCAGGCAAATATTATCCACCCAGCCAGCAAAAGAAGCTATCAGTTGGTGTTTAGCAATAGGTGGTATCTCCCTGTTCCCCCACTCAGGGTGGGGGTCCATGTGCTGCCAGGCAGCTCCTAGGTACCCAGGCTGGTGTTGACCAACTTACCTTGGGTAGAAGGCCCTGTAGCAAGGAATAACATCTTGTGTTTGTCAAGATGGGCTGATTACCCTGGGCAGAGCCTCATTTAAAACAGCCCTGCTGCTTCTGGACTGCAAACCTCCTCGCTCAGAGTCAGCACGGGCACCTCTGCATCCTGCCGTGATGGAGGCAAGGAAGCCCCTTTGGGTGAATCAGAGGCCTGGAAACCTTCAGAGGAAACAGAGAGAACATTACTGCCTATTACCTGCAGCTGAAGATATGCTACCCGACTTATCCAGGGCAAACAAGGCTTGTCAGGAACAACGTGCTTATTGAGCTGCTGGGCTGGTCAGTCTGCATCGGCAGTGGCAGTGGTATGAGAGGTAATCAAAACGCTGCTGCGGAAGTAACATGCGACAGCTCTGCCCAATCTCTCAGAAGCTGATGGGAAAAGGAAGGAGGAAGAAGTGCTGACAAGTCAGCCTAATCCAGAGCAAGCAAGAACAACGGCTGACATATACCTTAAACAATGTATTAATTAAGGCAATGAAGGCATGAGAAAAGCTCAAGGGATGCAGGGCAGAAATTTCCCTTATAATTTATAAGCATCCAGAACATGACGCCCTTGGACTTAATATCAGCAGATATGTGCCAAGGGAAGGGGGGGGTGCACCCTCCCCATTCAGATCATTAGCTGGCCTTCACTGGTTTTGGCAAAGGAATGGTAGCAGAATTTAGATGAAATCATAAAAAAAGGTATACAAAAGGACGAGGGCTGCTGCATGGTGGGCCAGGTCAGGTTGTCACTGCAGCAAGTCGAGTAGGCCATCAAGCTGCGGGTACCTGGAGTCAGTCATGAACAGTTCTGGGATTCCCTGGACAGCTCCTGGGACAAGCTCCACTGATCCAGCTAATTGTTTTGTATGGGGTCACTCTGCAAGTGCTGACTCTAATAAATGACTGTGCTCCGTAGAAACCTTCTCAAAACAGCTGTATCGTGCAAATGTCCCCAGGAACAGAAGTGGTTAGCAAGATCAGTGTGAATCAGGCACCACAGGCTCCTCCTGAGAGCAAAACTCCAGCTGGAAACACCGACCTTAGGAGGAAGAGGAGATGTCCCGGAAGGAGCAACACAGGACCATCACTCCATGTTGGATCTCTTCTCAGCAGCTGTAAGAAGGGTATTGTCAGGCTGAGTGGGAAACTGAGGCCCTGGTGCTGTCTCTGCAGCCCAAGGCCCTCCAAGCCTCCTGAGAAATGAGAGCCACAAGGGGAGCAGCACAAGGGGACCAAAAGGCTGCAAGGGGCTTGGCTGGCAGTAGCAGCCAGCTTCTGCACAAGCCTGCCAGAAATCTCAGCTCCTAGGAAAGGCTGCAGTGGGAGAACAGCCAGGGAACCACAAACAGGTTGGAAGGGACAAAGAAAACTCCAAATCCCCAAATGGTACAACCGTGGTGGTGAGTAGCTAGAGGGGCCTGGGAGCAGCAAGCTGGAGCAGCAGCAAGCTGGAGCAGCAGCTGGGAGCCAACCGCAGACACAGGGATGAGCTGGATCCCTCCTAGCACGGTGCAGGGAGGGAGCCGCTGGCAGCGCATAAATCCTATCCCAGCCACTGCATCTCGGACTGAATGAGCGGTGGGGACACGGGGAGCCCTGTCCAGCCTGCCATTTCATAGCTCCGCACTGACCCTTGGGGAAAAGCTGCTAATGTTCACAAGTGAGATGGATTTTGCACAGGAAATGGAAAAGTTGGAGATTGTTTGCTCAAGACAGAAAAAGCTTAAGAGCATCTAGGGAAAAGGATTGAACTGGTCAAGCCAAAACAGAGTGGGGACTTGCACCAACCTGCTTGACCTAGGAGGATATTCACCGAGAACAGTCTTCAGTTTTTTGGGGCTTTTTTGCCCCCTCAAAGCAGTGGTGTTTTGACAGGAGGCCACAAGCGCACAGTGCCCCACAGCGTGGCCTGTGAAACTCGGCAATGAGCACCCAGACCTTGGGAAGCACTGGCAGCACAGAGGCTATGCGGATGCCACATGAGACTGCCTGGTTAAACACCTTCTGGGAGTACAGTCCAGCCCTGTAGGCAAGGCATTAATCCACCACTGACTCTTGGACCTGAGGCTATGGCTACTTCACTTCTGCTGGCCAAGAAGTCTCTTGTTGCTTTTCCTGAAGCTCCCAGAGCTGGCTGCAGTCAGAGTGCAGGATTAATCAGGGGGAATTGGGGCCCAATCCAGCCTAGCAAGTCCCACACCACAGAAAAACACCAAGAGCAAGGACACCCCAGAGACCGCTGCATGCAGTCTGACCACCGCAGCTTCAGGACGGAGCCGGGCAGAGGAGACACTGCCAGCAGGCAATGTCTGGAGGAGGCAAGAGGCCAGACTGCCTTGCCTGAAACGTTGCCATATTGCTCCACCTTTGAGCAACTTTATTTTTAAAATGCACCATACCTCAGTTTCCCACTGCCAACACAAGAGAGCTAGTAGCGCCCTGTGTAGGCAGCGGCATGAGTTATTACTCCACACTTGTGGGGCAACTGAGCGATACAGCCACAAACTCCACAGAGCTGCCTTGTCACAAAGGCGAGCTGCACCCAAAGGAAACCAAGAAGTTTGTCCATAAACGCTCCCTGCAGGAACCTCCTTCTGTAAGAGGTCTAACATCACCTGCTCCTGGGAAAGCAAACGCTGCTGGGGGGAGCTGTGGGTCTGGTCTCCCTCCGGTCAAAGGAAAGCAACACAGAGGAGATGCTGTCAAGAATATCTGCCTGGCTTCAGAGGATGAGGCTGCCTCATCCCACACCCCTCTGCCTGCTGTCCCAGAATGGCATTTTCTCTTCTCGGGTTAGCAAATATCACATAGCGTGGAACCCAAGCTCTGCAGGCAGATGGCTTTTTGCCTTTCTAGCAGCACGTTAACGGGGAAGCAGGGGGGGACAGGCGCTCCTGCCTTCCCACGTTAAGCRAGAGCGTAAGCTCCAGGATGGCAGCGTTCACGGTGCTCGTTCGCGCCGGTGCTGGAAGGCAGCGGGAGGCAACAGTGTGAGCGCCGACGTTCAGCCAACGATGACCAGGGAACCCCTCCGGAGCCTGCTCAGAGGCAACGCTGCCCACCGATCCGCCGGGTCCGATAGCCCCTGCGCCCTCCAGCACTGCTTGCAGGAAGCCAGAGGTYGTCTGAGCTCCAGCTACACCTCCCACCTCGCTGTTGCGATTGCCTAACGCAGTCGGACGAGGGGAAGCACCAGGCAGGGCAGCCCGGGCCGATCCCGGCAGGCAGCAGCAGCGCCAGGGCTCGCTCCACYCTGGCAGCATGTGCCGGGAAACAACTTTCGTTCCCACATAGTTATAACCAGTTATAGCCTTGCTGGTAGCTGCTACCAGCCGTTGCTTATCGAAACCAGCTCCCCTCTGCGGGGCCGCGGCTGCTCAGACCCCSCAGCTTGTGCCGGCAGAGCTGCCGGGAGCGCGGAGGCATCGGGGACTGTAGCGAGCGCAGGGCGGCAGCAGAACGCGGCTCTGGCTTCGTAATGAGTTTTACATTGCACTGCACTAACGTGAACTAAATTATCTTTCATGCAGCTATGCTTCAGCTAATAGAAAAAAATCATTTAACTGGCAGGCAGCGGCAGATAGCTTCTTCCTTTTTATAGCTGTTGGGGGGAAAATAGCTTCCCCCCTCCCCTTTTTTTTTTTTTTTTTTTTTGCTCCGTTGCTACCAACGTGAGGGCAGGTTTCTAGATACCCCAGACGCTGCCGGAGGGAAGCTGAGGGTTAAGCTGGCAGCCCCACGCTCAGGGCACCAGAGAGCCACCTCCCCGGGTGGAAAGCAAGGGCGAGCGCCTCTAATTGGGCTCCTAGCTGGTTAAGGAAGCGAAGCTTATTTAAAGGAGTTGGAGCCTTTTTAATCTCCCTTCTTTAATAGAGGAAAAAAAGCACCTAAATATATCTAACCAGAATTGGAGCTTTTAAGCCCTAGGGAAAGCCTTATTTGCCTCCTTCAGCCCATTGTGGAGCACGGCAAGAGCCGCTTCTCTGGAAACAGCAACGTTGGCTAATTGCTATTTGCAGACTTTCCCCCTGCAGAGCAGGGCAGGAGCCGCCGCTCCCTTCCCTCGACAGCTCCCTGCCCAGCCCTTCCACCAGGGCAGCAAGCAGGGCCGGATCCTGCTCTCGGAGCACATCCCAAATGCAGGCGGAGGGGGTGCTGGCCTTTCCCCCCCGCTCCCCAGACGCCCTGCCCATTCGCTCCCACACACGCCACGGGCACGAACCGCAGACAGACCCCCGGAGGCGCCAGCCGTGCCGCCGGGGCCGGGGCCGTGCCAGCATCCACCGGGGCGGCACAGGGGAGCCACGGCATCGGCAGGGCAGCAAGGGCACCTGCTGCGGCACGCAGCCCTGGCGCCACGCAGCTCATGGAAACCTGCCTTTTTGCCGCTTCGCAAGGTTCGTTGCCCTGCCTCGAAGGGGCTCTGCAGGGGAAGGCAGCGCAAACGGCCACCGAAGCCGCCTCTCCCCAGCGCGGCAGGTACTCGAGCAGGCGAGGGGCTGCACGCGTGCCTCGGCGCTGATACACGGCCAGTACGACGTCCCCCCCAGCCCTGCGCACCGGGACAGCACCCAGGCCCCCTCCTCACAGCAGCGCCCAGGCTGACGGACGGCTGCGTCGCCTCGATTTTCTCCAGGGAGAAGCAACGCTTGGAGCAGGAGCATTTCCCCCGCAGGATCCACGCCAGGGCAGGGCACAAAGGGGAAACGACTGGAGACGCAAACGGGATGAGCACCGCTCCGGCAGAGCTACGGGGATGGCGTGGAGCAGAGAGGCAGCCGCAGCCTGCGCTACTGTCTGAATGGGGGGGAGTTAAGGCAGCAAGGGGAGAAAGATGTAAATAGGAGGAAAAGTATGTCGCGCTTTAAGTTGGACAGCTTTACAAGGATRCATACTTTTGCCTAAGCTGGTGAGAAGAGCAGTTTGTCAGAAGGCAGAACAGGCGTTTTGGTGGCAGTTGGTTTTTTTTTAAGAGTTTTTTAGGGCAATTGCTAGAGAAAGAGGGAAAAAAAAAAATCGCCTCATCATGAGCCAAGATGACTTTCCTCCATGAAATCCTTGAGGTTTGCTTTTCTCCTCGGAGGAGGAAGCCCTTCTCCAAAGGAGCAGGGCACAGCGAGGGCTGAGGAAGCTGCTTCCTGGGAACGGAGCAAGGCTGGGAAGGATCATGGCACGGCACTGCCCTCTTTGGGTAAATGCACCCGCTGGATCCCAGCCTGCCGCAAGCCTGGAAGGAGGTACCGGCTGCCGCACGCACCTTACTGCTGCGATGGGCTCGGATGCGGTGCATGGCTAAGTGCCCGCTGTCCCTCGGCTGCGGTTCGGAAAGCACAAGGAGGTGCAAAAAGAGCGGGCTGAGGATGGCCAGGAAAAGCCCCCCTCTACAGCGAGGCAGCCAGCACAGCTCCGCGCTGTACACACACCACATCGCCCCTTGAGAAAGGCAGCAACACCAGCCCACGAGGGCGATGAGCAAGGAGCCACGAGCCCCGACACACAGAGCCAGCGCAGGGCATAAATACCTGACTCGCTCGAGGTCCGACGCACGCGCSGGGGGGCACTCGGCAGGCACGCTGCTCTTTCCTCTGCAACAGCAGGGCGCTGTCGCTCGCAGGCAGGTGACTTCAGTCTTTGCTACAGCACTCAGAGGATCCCACCTGGAGGCAACTCCCCACCGGAGCGTGGGATAGAGCCTGCCAGCCCCCCGGGTGAGGCAGCAGCTCCTGCTGCATCCGACAGCTGGAGCAGGAGCCGGTGTCCAGCTCTGCGGCGCTGTTCCCATAACACCGAGGGAACAGGCAGGGGCTGGGAGCTGCTGGTTCGTTACAAGCAGCCACTTGGCAGCATCTCATCTGGGTAAAGGGAAGAGGCTTGTAGTTTTCTCCAAATGTGGAGCCTATGGGCCCATTTCCAACCCCTTTTCCAGCGCTCCATGCATCTATTGTATGAACCCCACACTGCACCTGTTAAAACGTCCCTGCAGACCGACTCAAGCTTCCAGATAGGCCATACCAATTTAGTCTTGTTCTAACCCTTCTCAGCAGCAGGTCTCGTCAGGCTTTACAAAGGGGGAAGCCACGTGCCTTTTGGCTGCGTTTGGACGGAGACTATTTTTGGGCTTGCTGCTGGCACACAACACTGCTGTAAGCGAGCGCCTCCGAGGTTAATTAGATGAGATTCTTCAGCAAGGTCCCTGGAGGGGCAGGATTTCCTTTTCTCCACATTAAGCCCTTTTATTAACACTCCAATAGATCTCGACATCGTGGTACCCCTGCTACGCCGGTAATCATACTGCTCGCAATAATAGCGGGTCTATTGCAGGAGGTTAGGGGTAAGCTACAGAGAATTGCCAACAGCGGAGAAAGCAATAAAGGCAGGACAAGTTTAGAAATTGTCTGCTATAGCAGCAACCCCAGAAGTCACAACTGTGCTTGCCCCCACAGCAATCAGTCCAGTGCTGCAAATACATCGTATGGTAGCAGCAGTGTCTCTCTAGCTTGCACCTCTTGGAGTTTCACAGGGCTTAGAGACATCTGGGTGCCCTAAGAAGCACCACAAAGAGGACAGTGTTCTCAGTTTGATGCAAAGCGACTAGTTGCTCACAAAAATGACTTGGATTCTCCCTGAACCTTGCAGGTGTTTAACAGCCTGCATAAATTAAGGCTAATCACAGCTCAGCCAGCTGCCGAGGAGTCCAACAGCCAAGAGGACACGGCCCCGCTTATCTGGAGCACAAGCTGAGTGAGCTGCTCCCAAGGACGAGAGCTCATCTRTTCAGTCCCAAACAAAGCAGCCAGACTCTCGTGGCTGCAGCCTCACCAGGGAGACGTGGAGGACAGGGAGCCTGGATCGGATTAGTTCAGAGGAGAGAGGGCGATGTTCACGGCCACGCACTGCCTGCTGCCAGAGACACGCTTGGGGAAGGGTCTTCAGGAGTGATTATATCTGCCTTTGTTGTCCCCTCTACACTGAGTGCCGGGCTGGAGCCGAGGCCAGTCTCCCTGGATCTGGTGGGGGATTGAGCTTGCTGCCCAGCCTCGCATCCCTTCTTGTCTCGGAGCAGCGTGGAGGGAGACAGGCGCTGGAGCTGGCCAGGCAGCAAAGCAACCCCCCACCTCGCTTTCATCTCGCTGCAGGGACGCCACAGGGAAGGACTGGGCACGGCATGAGGGAACAGAGCTCCGCTCCGATGAATAAACCATTCAGATGAAGCATTAGGCATCTCTCCCCACCCCCACAAACATGCATAAGGACATGAATTAGATATCTAACAAGCCAGCAAGAAGAATTTATCTAAAGCATGCTTCTGTCGTAAACCCAGACTTCTCTGGCCGGTGGGACAGTTCCCAGACAGCGCCGTTTCCTAAAAGCACAGAGGCTTTCTGGCTTTGCAACATCCTCACCAGTTCATTCATTGCACTTCACAAGCGGGGGAAGAGGACGGGACAGGGACACGCCAGCAGAGGATGCTGCTGAATGCTCGGTGCTTTTGACTCACCTCAAAGACCTGGCAGGATGGAGCAGCATTGCCCAAGCCAGCTCAGATCCTGTCAATCCTAACAGCCAGAACAGGCACCACCAGTCTGCTGAGCCTCAAGGCCCACAAGGTGCCGGCTCCTGGCCTGCACACCGTCCCTTGACCACCCGCACCCCAAACATCGAGAGCCCATGCGATGGCCCAGGCTTCCTGTGCTGGAAGAAGAGCAGAGCCATCTGCACGCTACAATTTACACCTCTCCCAATTGCTGCAACATCCATAAGATGAAGAGTCGCTGGGCACCCCCCATTCCAGCCGATAGTCAGGACACAGTGCTGCAGCTGGAGGGCAGAGATGTAGCTCCAAGTGTCTAAGTATTCACGGCCCATTCTCATTCCTGGCACCTGCAGTCAAAGTAGAGCACTGCGGGGAAGCTGCCACCCTCTGAACAGCTCTCACAGAGAGGCCCAACGCAAACAGCCTCCAGGCACTATCCTGGCTCCCCGCAGCATCCCTCCGAGTCAAAACCTGGGCACCGCCTGCTCTGCACAGCTATTTCCCTACAGCACCGACACCTGCCGAAACAAGCAGAACCGGTCAACGCAGCCCTTTCCCCCAGCAAGACCAGGGCTCCCGGGGCTCCAGCAGCACTGCTCCGCGCAGCGCCAGGGCTCAGCTCCGCCAGGCTCCCATCGCAGGCTGATGCGGGCTAATGGCCATAGCRCACTTTCGTTCTCTCTCTCCCTTTCCAGTCAGTACCCGTTAAGTCCCCTGGTCCTCTGTCCTTACCAGGGCAAACCTTGCCTTGGTGGCTCCCCGCAACAGACTGCCACCACCAGTGACTCTGCTCATTTCATCACCACAAGGCAAAGCCATTAGCCAAGCACAGTGTAGGCTCAGGCTCAAAAACCAGGACTATACACCTCGGACAGTGAGCTCTGCAGGGATCACCTGTATACATGAAATCTGCTTCCCCATACACCCATATGTCCAACAGCAGGAAAGCAGAAGTGATGGACTTGTGCTGTTGGTCTAGGGTGTCATGGCCTAAAGCACCACTCTTCCTAATTCTGGTTCCCATCCGTGCTGTGAGGAACGCTAAGCGCCTGGAGCAGCAGCTCAGCCACAGGCCAGAGCAACGGCAAGGGGCAGGCATGGCCCRAAACAGCCCATCTCCCCGTTCCCAGGACACCACCTCCTCAGTCAGCAGTCCCCTTCCCTGGGGCTGCTCGTGACTGCTGGGCAGCTGCAGACGTTTCGGATCAGACTGACATCTACAGCGACTAACCCAGTAATAAGGCCATGGGGAGACTGCTGTAAAACACTATGCACATACCCAGCCACACTCTCGTTAGCTAAGCTCAGAGCTCAGACTTCCCACCAGCCAGGGCAGCCTGGTTCCCAATGGAAGGAARCCCATCGTTAAATGGGGAACAGCACAGCACCATTAGGAACCAGCCCAGTTGCTCCTCTCATTTCATTTTGTTCCAATCTTTCGCTTTCATGTCATTGCAAGTGCCTGACTCAATGACAGGGGTTTATTACACGCATAGCTTAGGCTGCTAACACACACAGTACTCGGAGATTAAAAAACAACCCTAACAGTGAAGGCACTTAGTCCTTCAAAGYGCAATGGCCTCAAGAGGACAACTTCCATTAGATATCCAAATTTAAAACTAGGTTGTCTATCACTGGGTTAACAAGGAGAAGCAAAACCGTGACCACTGATCAGCACTTTGCAAGGAAAACCTCTCCACACTTGAATATGCATGTGCCCTTTAACGCCTCGACCAGGGAGAGGAGGGAGAAACAGACACAGAATACCCTGCTCTCCATCCTCCCGCTAGGCTCTGCCATCCAACCTGACTTCCCCGCCAACTCCATGCATCAGCAGACTTTGCTCCTCCGTCGCCTGCATTGTCCAGAAGGCAGCAGAACAGAGCACAGATAGCTCCGAGTCAGAAACCCCAGCTGCCTCCTGGCCACGCAGTGTGCTGAGGGCCAGCCCAGCTTCCCCAAGGGCTTCCAGGGTTATCACATCTGTGTAACAACTGCAGAGCCTCAGCTCCAGAAGGCTTAGGTTGTCCCCTCCTCCCCTTTCGCTTTATGAAAAGGCATAATAAGGTCTCAACGCAAGCCGAGGAAATTGCATTCCTTTATCTTGTCAGCATTGCCCAGGCTAACTAGGGAAGGCGAACAGAAGCAGTGGCCAGCGTACGCTTTGCTGCCAGACGGCGGAGTTCAGCAGTCAAAAAGTCAGCAGCCCCCAAGCCCCTCAGCTCGTTTCACGCATTTTCTGAGGGCGCCCAGCTCAGTCTCTGAGCACAAGCCCTGCAAGGCCAGGCTGCGCTCCAGGGCTGGACTCCTGCTCCACAAGTCTGCCATGGAGAGAGAAGTCACATTCCCCACAGCCCCTGGGCACTGCATCACGAGGCATCACCAAATGCACAAGCAAGAGGCCAAGTTTAAGAAACAAATCCAGGAGCCCCTCAGGCAGCATCCTGATGGCAGGAAGGCTCAGCCTAGAGCTGTGGTAGAAGCAGGTCATGTCTCTGAGGAGACCTGGACCAGAGCAGTGACTCCTCCCCAATTCAAGAGGGACAGTACACCAGACAGGCAACGATCCAAATTCACTCTTTTTAGGCATCTGAAAAGCCAGGACTCCCACCTACACAAACATGCCTGCTCCCTCCCTAGCAGCCCTTGTGGTCTCCTCTCCACCAGCGAGCTCCCAGGAATTAGCCCGAGTCTCCCCGCAGCACAGAGTTCATTACAGCAGAGGCTCTTCCTGCAAGATCCTCTGTAACAAATGGCCTAGCAGYGTGCCAGATGGCTAATAAACACTTAACACACCATCCGCTCATGGGAGCGCTGAACACTTCCAGTGCCTACAAACACACATTATAGATCAAGCTCAACTGGAGACGATGGCTAAATCCATTGTTTAGAGCAACTGCCGTATTAGCAGAGCGAGCTGTGTAAGCAGTCAGGGGGACAGGGCCTGCCACGAGATAAAGCAGGGCTACTTTGCAAGAACTTGTCTAACTCAGCACGAAAAGTCAGGCTTACAGCAGCACCTCTGGAGCCTAACCAAGCCAAGGATCTCTGTGGGTCCCACGCAAACTCACTAACCCCCGAGGTCATGCTACCCCTCAGAGACTGTGCAGCAGTCCTCAGAGCACCTGTGTGAGGGGAACAGGAACATTTGGCCACTTTCAATCAGTCCTTGGAAGCATAACAAGGTGAAGTCAGTGATTTGGCAGCAGATGAAGTGCTTTTCTTGGGCACAGATCAGTCTTCATCTTCCTTCCCCAAAGAGCCATTTAGGAGACTCTCCTAAAGAGGTAGGTCTAGATTGCAAGAGACAGTCCAGCAGCGTTGCCTACACTGCAAACAGGCAAAAGCAAGGGGGCTGAGAGGAGAAAGAGGAGAGTTTCATCATCCATGAAACAGGAGGCTGGTCCCCTCTTCTTGCTATTACTCGCTTGGCCCCAGCACTTGCAGGTTCTCACAAATGGATATAAAAAGACAAGGGACTGCAGCTGTCAAAATCTCTCTTATCTCTGGTTAGTCTCCAAGCACACAGCCAGGCACTGACAGACCCAAGGGCTGGAAGAGCGGTGGGAGCAGGGGCAGAGCTGCCCCACAGCCCACCTTGTGCTGGATGAAATGATGCCTCAAAGGCAAAAGGCACAGCCTGCTTCAGAAGAATCAATCACAGGGCTCAGCATGTCAGCAAGACTTCAAGCACAGCATCTCCGCTGCTCGTGGCGTCCCATGCCAGAGAGACAAAAGAACAGCCCTGAGCCATCACACTGTAAAGAGGCCATCTCCTGTGCTRGGAGCTCAAAGGACAACAACGTAGCACCCGATTTTCTCTTGGCCCCATTGATTTTCTGCAGCTCCACCTCCAGATCCACACACACAGGCAGCAACTCTGCAGTGGGGCGAGGGTGCCTGCTTCACAGCGGGGGCAAACAAGCCGGGCCAAAGAGCAGAGCCAGCAGAAAGCACCGCAGGACACCTGGATTAATACAGCCATGACCAGGACATAGGCACAGCCAAGCATTCCCACTCCTTGGCCTGTTCCCCAGGAAAAGGGCTGCTCTGTGTAAACGCTGGGCTGCCTGCATCACAGTCAGCTCCCAGACGAGCTCTTCGTATCCCTAGGTGGCAGAATCCACCCCAGAGGCACCACCTGCCTGGCAACTACGCTCGTGAGCTTTTCAAATCTCTCGAATCCTATGCCGGAACACAAACCACGGCAATTAGCAGCACTCGCTGCTGTGAATAGGGAACACACAGTGTAAATGAATTACTCTTCAGAAATCGGTAAGTGTTGCCTAATTGGAGTTTAGCATCTTAAATTTGTAAAATTCTCAGCAAGTCAGTAAAGGAGGGAGGGAAGATATGTGCTTGGCTTGGGAGTCCTAATCCAGAGCTGGCAGTAGGTGAGGCACCTGGAGAGACTCTCCTTTGCCTATATCAGGGTGCCCTGCTCCAACACCAGGATTTGTATATCTCAGGGTCAGACTACTTTCTCCCATCAGCAGAGCAGCAGCATTATAAATGGCTTTTAAACGTCAAGCTAGCACTTGAGTGCTTTTAAYGCAATGCACAACATGCATCAGGGATGGGAAAGGAAAAAAAAAAAAAAGAGCATTAATCAAGTGTGGGCCTTCGCACATTAGCCAGGTATAACTCTGGTGTTCAGGCTTTGTGGTGGATGAAGCTCAAYGTTTCTTTCCTCCTCTTGGTGGTTGCCAGCTCTCCGAAGCACCTCACCACTCCTGCAAGAAGCAGACACAGGCATGCTTTGGTGATCTGGGAGCTTGCAGAGCCTCTGCAAGGCATGGTGTGGGGAAACGATCCAGCAGCTGAACTCCTGCTGGCAGACTCCTCCTCTGCCACAGCTCTGGCAACTTTGTCCTGGCTTCAGGCTGTCTTGCACCAAGGCTGTACACCCTCCAGTCTACAATCTGTCCCCATGGAGGAAGCAATGTGGTGTCCAGATCTTTTTCTGGACTGCAGCAAGTGTAGGCGCATGCTCTATGAGAAGGGAGTCTGGACGTGTATATCTGCATGATGTCAGTATTTTGATCTCCTTCAGTCTACTCCGAGCCACCGAAGAGCCTTAGGCTTCCCAAGTGACTCCATCTCCCAGCCTGTCAATGGGAGACCAACAGGCAGGCAACTGGGGACACGAGCATCTTCGACACCTCCTCCCAGCTGGGGCTTTTGTCCACAGTCCTCACGTAGCATCGCTCAGGGCAGGCTGATGGACATGTATCCCAGCTTGCTGTCAGCAGCACACACAGCTAGTGTTGCTGTGCAGTTATGTCCTCCTCCCTACGCAGGTATGTTGAGGGTTAAAGCAATAATCCCCTCTTCCTCTACCCACATCATTAACACACCCAGGTAAGCAGGGAAACACGGCTCCCCGACACAGAGCGCTGTTTTTCTCTCCACTAACTCCTGCGGGGCTGGCGTGTAGAAACCTTTAATGAATTTGACATAACTCCTAGCACAGAACAGCTCTACTATTTGATGCAAAGTTTAATTTGATTTCTCACTTGAATAGCTGAGACATCCTTGATATGCTTCCTTTGGCTTCTTCCAGATAAATTTGCTGCATCCAGTTAGCATCAGGAGTCACCTGCATTTCACCATTTCTCCCCCTCTGCTCACTCTCTGCTTCCTTCCCTCCACTCTGCTCACGATGTTCATCTGCACCTCCCAAGGCTGCAGAGCTCCCGCTCCCATCCTGGGGACTAACACTGGCTGCAGCCTTTGAAAAAGACTTTCCGCATCATTCACCCTCCTTCAACAAAGTGAAATTGAGGTCGAGCAGTGGCAGCAGGTGACCCAAGACCAGGCAGCAAGCAGACACCAAGGCAGCAAGATTTCCCAGCTCAAGTCACCAACAGTAATCTAAGCAGGAGAGCAATCGCAGCAAGCAAAAGTCCTTTCTACCTCTTAACTGTTGTGTTCCTCCACAGTAGCAGCTGCATTTCAGCAACAAGGTTGGCATCATCCATACAGCACTTTAGGAAGAACAAGATACAGTGCTTTGAAAACAGCGAACACGCTGTGATTACCACAGAAATAACGGAAGCACAGATGGGGACTTGGTGGTTTTTAAAAGCCTTCATTTTTTTCTGGCACCCGTTTACAGGACATACTGCAGCTTCAGCCTAAGATCCAAGAAGCCATGTGCCCAGGACCATAGACACACTGAGTCAGGTTCACTCCTGGGACAGGGAGACCTACATTTTCCCAAAGCTCAGTAGAGAGGCATTACCCCACACCAGAGCTAGACACCTACAAATGCTTCCCTGGGACTTGGGAACCCCACAGCCCAGACCTCTGTCTGCTTCAAAACCCACCAGTGAAGCAGCACAAGCAATACTGGCTTGACTGAATCTGTTCACTTCTCAGATCTCTGAAGCACAACAGTCAATTTCAAAATCTTAAAGCAAACCATCAGGGAGTGAAAGATGTATTTGCTGGCATTAAAGTCACAGAGTAAGGAGCAAACAGACACCTTTGATGGGGAAATCAGTGCTCGAGTTTTACAACATTTCACACTAAGCAGGAGAGAAGAGCTTGATCCAGCTGCTCTCCTGCCTCCGTGACTGCTTGTGCCCAACGTACAGCTCAGGCTGAACAGATGACCTCTGGGCCAGCTATGTCCAGAGTCACCAAGCACAGCACCATGCACCGAGTACCACCACACTAAGGAGCCTGCTGGATGGACACACCCCACTGCATCTGAAGGGGTGCGAGGGATGCACACCTCTTCCCACCAGTCCCAGCAAGTGTGGTTCACACTGACTCTTGGACACCTCGTGAGCAGCCAGAGCAGCGGTCTGTATCTGGAGGCTGAAGCCCAGCGCATACATTGCTGCCGTTGCCTGAGACCAACGCCTCGTCCCTCCTCTCCTTGCCCCCTGCTAGCCAAGATCCTCAGAGGGCTCAGCTCTCTCTGCCCACCTCGCAAGGTGATCCMCACCCAAAGCAGCACATGGAGAAGCTGCTGCTACTCCTCCAAGCAGCCCTGGATGCAAAAGGTTGGCCTAGAAAGAAAAACCGAGAAAGACTCAAGTTGATCAAGATGCTAGAGGGAACGAGCAAGTCATGAAAGAAAGAGGAAGACCAACCCCAGCACCCAACAGCTTTTTTTTAAACAAGCAAAAAAGACATGCTAACAAATTAAAACAGATTACTAGAACCCCTGACAGTTTTTTCAAGCTTTCYCTCAGCTTTCTTCTTCTCCTTTGTATGCTGAAAACACCTCTTCAAAAGCAATCACAATGCTTCCAGAGGGAAAAGTATCCCCGGCACAAGGCAGACTTCCCTTTAGGCAATGTGAATTCTGCATTACCCAAGTAAAAAGGCTTTCATCTCCGAATCATTCATTTCCAGAGCACTTGACCCAGAAGGAAGTCTCCTTTATTTCTATAAAAGTCACTTTCTCTACCAAAGTCCTGAGGCCTCAAAAGGGAGCCATTATGCAGCTTTCTGTTTTCATCACTCAGGGCTCTTCTCTTCCCATAAGTGCAACACCCACAATCCCTGTGCTATGCTCCTCGGAGCAGCCCATCTGCTGCGTCCCAAGGAGGTCACAGCACAGACGGGGCAGAGACGAGCCCCACTCTTGTGGGAGCTGGGCAGCAGCATACCCCAGAGTGGGGACCTCAGGGTCCCCAAGGGCTCCCGTGCCCCTGCTGGGCTCAGCAGTCTTCTGCCTGGAGGCCATGGCCAAGAGGGACCCCTCACCAACAGTCAGATCCAGCTGATTCTGTCCTTCAGCAAAAGCTAACACAGCAAATCAGTTGTTAGCATTCAACTTGTTTCTCATCAGATGCTTTCAGTAAAAAGCAAGCTGTTTCCCAGAAGTCAGCCTTGGACAAGGCTGTATCTACAGTGCCTGGGTGATTTTGAACAACTCAGCGGTGCCACCAGCCATGCCAGATAGAAATCAGCTCATGCAAGTTGCAGAGTCAGGGCTTGCGGAGACTGTTTCCGCTCAGAGCTGTGGGAGACTGCCACAGCTCCACGGGAAGCTAGCTGTGATCTGCACCTCCAGGGGGTCACAGCCTACTGCAGGGGTGTCCCCTTGCAGCGCTCACGCCTAAAACAGAGGCGGAAAGTGGCATTAGAAATTCAGCAGGAGTGAAAGAAAAATGCTGTTACTCAGAGCCAGGATGCAGCCAGTGAGCTGGCATGGGTGAGATAGCAGCTCCGTGGCTCCCGCAGCAATCTGGGCTCCATGGAAGATGCCACCTCTGACAAGGATCTCTCCAAAGAGCCAAAGGTCCCAGCCCAGCAGAGTCCTGCTTCAGATCTGCAACCAGGCAGTGACCCTGGCAGCAGGGCCTTGCCCTCTGCTTCACAGCACACTGGGAACATGCATCCCTTTTCTATCCTAAAGGGCACCACCTACCAGGAGAAGATCTTGCTCACGTGGGAGACAGCTCAGTAAAACCACATTGTGCTCAGGAAAGTTAGTCAATCGAGTTGCTGTTGCCATGCCGAGTTTGTAATATTAGGTGTCCAGCACAAAGGCCCAGCTTCAGGACAGGGCAAGGACACAAGAATCTCAGCTTGCAAAATTAACAAATTTCTGCCCCTCCCAGCTGTGGAGAAGAACTTGAACCCCACCTCCCCAAAGGGCTGAAAAAGCACAGACTCCAACACCAGTTGCTTGAGAGCTCTGTTAATCCCGCAGCTTTTAAGCGGCTCTTGGGTTTTTCAAGCACCTGTTGTTGGCAACTCTGCARGCAGCTCCTGAGCACAAGCCCCGCTCTCTCCTAAAGAGCGGCACAAGCACACACATGTATTGGCTGTCCTGGAAGGAGCAGGTTTATCTGGCAGGACTGAAAATAAAAATAATGGCATCAGCAATGATTCCTTAAGCAGAATTGCTCACCACGCACTGAAAGCTCACATCCAGGGTAAGGTACCTACAGAGCCTTACAGAATAAATGCAACATTCTTCAATCCAGACAAACCATCTTTGCAGAAAGATTAAAAGCAAGAAGTGGGGCACCAACAGGGAGGAAAGAGAAGGAGCCAGGATATTCAAGTTGCCTTTCCAGTAAGGATGCAGTCTGGTGGAGGCACTGGGTATAGAGCATGCCAAGGGAGCACGGAGACACCCCAGCACATTGGTGGTGCAACACAACACCCTGAAGATGTAACAGCTTTAGCACCACAAGATTATACAGTTACCTGCACAGGCTCAGCATCCCACTGACAGTCCAACAGCATCCAGAGTAGGTTCAGTCAGAGCAGGTCACTGCCTCCAGCCATGTCTTACACAGGGGCACTGCACAGAACCTGAATCCAGCTCTTTCTGCTGGCACAGCCCTGCAGAAACATGGGTCCTGCTTTCCTTCCTAGCGGCAAGTGGCACGAAGTGAGCAACTTTCCACCAGGGCCACCAAAAACAGATTCCCACAGCATATGAATTAGCAGCAGGTAAGAACAAGCCTGCTCACTTCCAGGCAGGAGCAGAGACCTGGGGCAGGCGTGGGGTTTGCACCTGCCTCTGCCATAGCCCTGCCTCATTCTCCTCATGTGTAAAGCTGGCACAACAGTGTTTTATGTGCTCGAGGTGTGCCATCTCCAGTCCTTCAACACCAGCACTGAGAAGCAAGATGCTCAAAAGACAGAGGTCATTTCTAAACCTGCTTGTGTTGCTAGCTGTTACAAGTTGGGGTGATTTCTGCTTGCTTCTGGCTATATTTTCTGGGGGCTTTTTTATGGTATTGTTTAAGATTTCCATTTCTTCCAGCTGATGATCCTGCCAGCTCCCCTTTTCTGTACACCCCAGGGGAAAAGCAATGAAAATCTTAAGGAAAACACCTTCCAAAGCTCTTAGAGAAGAAAGGGTCCTATTGGAATAATTTTTAGGAGAGTAGGAGAAGCACAGAAGAGGAGAGGACAGCTTAAGACAGAAAAACTTCAGTGGAAAATTTGACCTATTAAAGCAGCGGATGCTATCAGGGAAGTGAGTGATTTCTGGCATAGCCGGACACCTTTCTTCTAAAACGGATCTATCTCGACTTCTCTGCAGCAAGGCAGCTTTCCCCTCTACCTGCGTGAATCCCAGCAGCCAAGCTTGACAGCTCTAATAGTGCGATTCAGTTTATTGACCCATTAGCTGCCACCTGCTTGGGACACAGCCACAGCAGATTCACCATTGTATAAGCAGCAGCAGCAACCATAAAACCCTAAATAAATTTTCAGAGACCGTGCAGCAGTATAATGAATCACACAGTCTTTCATGAGGCAGCAGCAGCAGCAGCAGGGAGGCAGGGAACACAGAAGGCAAGGCTGCAGATGGGGGACATCAGGACCTCTTTCTGCTGTCCGCCCCCACCCTACCCCACCAAAGATGACGCACGAGCCAAGGATTAAGAAGGAAGGCACCAGCTGCAGTCAGAGCCTAGGTCAAAGCCCTGCTCCATTCCTCACCCATTTCTTGACTGTGGAAAGTGGCCGTCTCTCATGGCTTGTTTCATTGCGTACAGCCTTGATCAGCAAATAAATAGCATCTCACAGGCAGGGTTTGCAAAGGCATAAAGTTAAGAGTGCTCAGAGTCTGCTCGCCACTACACTGAACACACATCTTCCCCTCTTCCCCGTTCCTTCTGAATCTGGCCCAGATCAGCTAACACAGAAAAGAGCTGTCTAAGGAAGAAGCCTCCAATTTCTTCCAACTCCTCCCTGGGTGAATACACAGGCCTTGATTTTTCTTCACTGTCTGAATCTCACAGTGATCCCTCCTCTTCTACTCCCCTGGGAGCAAATCCATTTAGGATGCTGGTTCCTGCTCGCTATCCACTGGCTAAAGTACTCCATGAAGGCATCCAAATAAGTCAGGTGGCTGCTTGGGGAAAAATAGGAGGCCCCAAATTTCACTGAGATTAGGACAAGGCACATCTTTGCCTTGTCTCCCCCAAGACCTAAGGGTCAGAGAATGCCTTGCTGCCTGACAGCGAGGCTTCCCCATGACAACTTTCCCCAAAGTCAATCAGCAGAAGCAAAGGAAATAGTCTGGCCTTGAGAAAAACTTCATATGATCTCCACCTCAAAAATTATCAGGGACTCTTGGACTCACCAGATTCTCAGAAATGACAGGTTAGGAGCCAGCCGGACTTCTCTGGTGGACGATGTCCTGGCTCAGCCCTCTGCTCCTCCTACCTTGCATCCGCCCCAACCCAAGGACAGTGGTCAAGAGGAAGGTGTCTTTGTACTTCAGATAGATCAGCATTGCCCTCATCTACAGAGGAAAAGAAGAAAAATGATTATTAATTTTTTTGCCATTGAACTGGGGCCCAGCAAGACTAAGACAAGTCCAAAGGGCTATGGTGGAGGTGAACCATCAGTACTCATCCTGGCCAGGCCCTGAGCTCTGAGATCAGCCCATCTCAGAGAGATATCCTTTCTTCCTCCTTTACTTCAGCCCACTCCCTGCTCCCTTGAGATGACTGCCATCCCTCCTTCTCTGAGTGGCTGCAGGTTCTCTGAACCACAACGATATACTGCTGAGCAAAAGGCTTCATCGGAAAGAGAAAAATATTCCAGCCTTTGAGCCACACACAATATTTCATCTTTCTTTTTCTGCCAGAAGAAAGTAAATTCCTTCTACCAGCTGGGCTGCAATCTCACCACCACGCATCTCTGCCTCAGACAGCCCTGGCTGCAAGCCCCTTCACACAGATGGCAAATGCAAGGCTCATATCCCCTCCACACATACCCCTTCTGCTTCTACATCCCTAAGTGGTGCTCAGACATCAGGGTAGCCAAAGAGCAGGCAGCATGGTGGGGACAGGGCAGTGAGAGGCTGGAGAGGGCTGAGCCAGCCACCTGGGAAAAGTAAAACTTCGGACAGACCAAAGTCTTGCAAGAGAAAAGTTCTGCATTGCACTAAGCAGGTCCACCTAGATGAAGGCACTCTTGTGGTTGCTACGGCAGTGGAAGAACCTCACAGACATGGAGGAAGGGTAATCGCATGGTCCTGGGCACCTCTGCATGTGGCAAGAGCCCAGGGGAGGGGGAAAAGCAGGCCCATGGGCCACGACTGTCTCTGGGTTTGCATTTCAGTACTAGGCAGGTCATAGTTTGACACTTCTCTAGGCCTCTCCCCTCCACGGTTCTCAGAGCACTTTGCACTCCAGAGGCGGAGAACATCATTTGCCTGTCTGTCTGGCAGAGCAGACGCACATCTAGAACAGTTAAATGACATGACTGAGACCCCAGCAAAACTCAGACGGGATGCACACACTCACGGTGCCTGTCTCAAAGGCACCAAGTAGCCAACCCTGCCTCACTTGTTCACTTCAAAACTAAACTGGAGAGCACCAAATACTACCATGGCAGAGCAGGGGGAGGAGAAGTTTTTTGGGGGAAAGGTGACAATTCAGCAGCCATTGGGTCACAGTGCCCATCTCTAGCAGCTGCCTACGAGTGGTTGCATGACATCTGTCAATTGCCACCATTGAGTATCATCTCAGAAAGTCAGCTGCCATCCCACCCCCACACAAACTATCCATCAAGTGTCATCTGTGTCAAGCTAGTTTTTATTTTAAACTTAATGTCTGTAAAGTGTTTTGGCTTTAAATTATTCTGCAGACTCACTCAGTTAAACAGCACTTCCCAGTCTAGACAGAACAATCTTGTTGTCAGTGAAACAGATTCACCCTGACATCCCCATGGTGCGTGGTGATGCGGTTGCTATTTTGGAAAAAGGAAGAGCACTAAAAGCTCTTTCTTTTATGGTTTCGAAACATGATTCCCGTCCACTCAGCTTCAAACAAACACCTCTCAATAAACAATCCTGCCATGTTTGATTTGATCTCACTAATAGGAACCTGCATGGATGGAGAAAGGGGAAAATGGCTCAGCATCCACATGATCCAGTGTTGAGCATTGCTTGCAATATGCTTGCCCTCCTGCAAGGGAAGGATTCCCTCTCCTGCTCTGGCTTTTAAAATTGGCTGCTTTGGCCCTTTACCCCAGCATGTAGGCTAAGCCCTGTGGTTTGGAGACCTCATGGGAAACTGAGGTCCCGAATACAAACTTGCCTGATTCCCCATGGCTGTGGGGCAAGCCTCAGGTGATCAGCAAGGAAATGTAGAAGAAAGATCATCAGCCTGAAAAAGACATTAAACTGAGTCAAAACACATTCTGCATAGCAGCTTTGCCCCCATGTCTCTGCCAGCATGCATGAGACTACAAACACTTCCTTTACTCTATTATTAAAAGAGCATTTCTCCTCCTTGTGAAAAATCTGCACAAAGGAAAAGGTAAAATAGAACATTTGACAGCACTTCATGTCTAGTCAGCTCTGCTGTAGCCTGCGGTTTTGCTCTTTCAACAAAGAGTGAAAACAGCGTGATTAAACCAAAAATACCATTTTTCCCCCTTTGCTCTGTCAGTGATAGATCCTGCACATCCACAGTCAGAATTAACAAATATCAATTGGGGATCTCTTCATCTTCTCTTCCATTAACATTGCTACCCGTCCATCCAACCCAGGGCAGCACTGTGGGGAGGGCCATTCCCCCATCTCATGCGAGTCAGTCCCACCTGGGCATCACCCAGAGGAAACGCGCAGCCTCCAAACCTAAATTCCTGGAGTCCAGGGGGCCCACAAAGAGCTTGGTTCCTCCCCACACCCACACGCATACAGTCGCACAAGGACAGAGATCCCCCAGCACAGCAAGCTGGAGGAAGGTACAAGGCCAAGAACTCAGCCCTGAGGATGCCTCTCGAGCGGGTGATGTTTTTTTCACCCAGGCCTCTGGGCCCACAAATCCCACACTCCGTGTGTGAGGGCTGCTTTTATTCCTCAAATGCCTACAACCCCCTAGGAGCTGCCCAGGTCTATACAGCCTATATCATCACACCTGCATTAGCATTTAATCCCAGGGCTGCTGCATCATGCAGTAAATCACTGCAAGTGTTCTACACAGAGAAAGAGACACTTGCCTTTAAATATTCAAGCAGAAAAATGCCTCTAAATATTCAAACAGGAAAATGAAATTCAGGAAGGAGGAGGACTTTCTGCACAGGCACTGCCATCCAGCAACGTAATGGAAAGGGCTATGTAAGAAAGAGCTGCCCCCAGGCCAGCTCCCCACACTGATTCCCTGTCCCTCCAAGGGGTCCTAACCTTGTGGATTCATCTCTGTTCTGACCTCCCACTAAGGTATTAACCCGCTCACAGGAATAATCTGACATCTACTCACCCCAGGATCAAGCCAGTTTTGCCCTTTAGGAAAATCCTGCCCAAGCACCTACTTCTGCTACTGCTGGTAGTGGTTTAAGAGTCAAAGCTACTTGTCTGGAGCAGCCACTTGCACTTTCGCTATCAGTTAAAGCCCAGGGCAACCCAAAAATACGGTGCAGCAGAGGGGCTGGGGATCCAGAGAGACTACGCAAAGTGGTGAAAGATTTCATGATTCCAAGAGACAGGCCATGCAGAATCGCAACAAAGCGGCGTCCAGCCCAGTCTCTGGCTGGGGATCATACCAAGGAAACTGCACTAGAGAAGTATAAGAAACAGCACAGAGTGGCCCTTCTCCAGCTGCATGAAACTACCTTATACAGTATTAGATCATCCACAAGCACATACCCCAAGGCCTTTACCTGGCTTGAGAGTGTCCTGCAGCAGTGAGTCCCACCACTGAACCCAATGTTGCATGAAACAGGCGTAAAGCAAAGAGAAGGACAGGCTGGGGCCTGATCTCAACAGATGTCATCAGCTCCTGAGAGGGAACTACTCTCTCACCACCTTTCCTACACTAAGATGCAGTCATCCTCTGCTAGCTGCTTGTCTTACTTTTACTGACCCTCCTACCATGGGCAGAGAAGTGAGAGAGATCTGGACAGCGATGAGTCAAGCAATTCCAAGTTCAGGCATGTATTGGCTTGCCCCAGGAAGGCACCTTCTCAAGCAATTCCAAGTTCAGGCATGTATTGGCTTGCCCCAGGAAGGCACCTTCGCTCCTCGGTCACTCCATCTGTGCATGTAATGATCCTGTTAGATGTCCAGCTGCATAATAAATGCAGAAAAATGGTCAGTGCAATTACAGCGTCAATGGAGTGTTTACTCTCCTCCTGGGATGGAGAGTGGGCYGAAGTGGGGGAAATCAGTGCTGAAAAATGAATGTACACAACGCCTCATTATCACATTCCTAATAGCCCTGAAATTGCTTTCAGGGCCTCTTATTTCTCCTCCCCCCGGGTCTCAATAGACCCATTGCCTTCTCTTAGCAGCAAAGCCCRGTTTCCTCACCAGAGCTGCTAATCATCCAAGCAGACAGGGCACCTTAAAACTTGAAGCCATCTGCACAGGAGACTTCCCTGCTAAGGAGCACAGGGAGCAGCTGCGCTGGCTCAGCTTGTCAGATCTGCTCTCATTAAGTGACTCCAAGACAGGCCACTACTCTCACAACCAGCATCAGGCCTCCAATTTTTATTCCTACTCTCTGCTGCTGCCTTCCCTGACAAGATGCAGGCTGTGCCTGTATAAAAAAATTGCAACATCTCCCCCTCACCTCGGTAAAGATCTTTTGCTTTTAGTTATTGTTGTGTGTTCACAGAGCTTCTCCTGTACACTTTGAGGAAATTTCAGCTAATGCAGAAGAGTTGCATTTTCAGCTAATTTCAGAACAGCACTTCCTAGATCACCCCAGGTCTGCGCTCCAGAGCCAGCACAGCTCTCCTCAAGYGTATTTTCAAGCCCAAGTCAGTGTAACTCCCTAGATTTCCCTACGCGCTCTCCAGGGGAACAAGGTGTGGATACCAGCCATCTGAGCTGGCCAACCCTCCTTCAGTGTATACAGGGCAGCTCAACTCTCTGCCAGTGGAGCACAGATGCTCAAGAAACAGGTTTGATCAAGGAGAGGCTGCTGGTTCCCTAGACCTGGGGCAAAGCCTTCACACTGAGTTAACTAACAAGCTGGCAGGATGGAGGGAGGTAATCAGGCAAGGGCAGGAGGCACCAGGCATTTAGCAGGTCCTATGTTCGCACAGAGAGCATTTAACTAACCTGGAGCCAGTGGCTGCGTACCTAAGCACCGCACCACTGTTCCTTTTTCCATGACACACTTCTGCTGAAATGATTTGATGGCTCCCAAAAAGTGCCAAGCCAAGAAGCTTTTAAGAACTTCTGAACTGCCTTTTTAAGAGGTAAGGGATGCATGTACCTAATCTAGTCTTAAAACTAATGATTTAATTTACCTTAGAAGCAAGCCAGCATAAATTAATATCTCCCAGTAGCGCAGCAGAGGCATGTTTCATCTGGAGATTATGCTGATTAAATCAAGTGCCACAATCTTCCCCTTCCATCTCAATAAGACTGAGAAAGAGACCTAAAAATACAGATACAGCTTTCTAAGCCACAGCAGGGAACTGCATATTCATCTCTAAGCTCTCTACTCAGCGGAGTGTGCATGCAACACTCCCCACCCAGGAAGCTGCTCTAACTCGCATGGCACTAAGAGGAAAAATGAAGTCACCAGTTAAGAATTAAGAGATGCCAGGAGAGGGAAGCTGGAGGAGCTTAGGGGTAGTACAAGGGTTTCACTAAATACACAGAGCTGGTGTTTAAAGCGACTGTGTCATTTGCTGACAGGGCAGGAGGTGAGGACATGCTTTCTCAGGCCACGGATACAAGTTTCCTTGTTTGGATACAGAAGGTGTCTAAGCTTCCCAGAGCTCCTTCAGAACATCTCATCAGCTCTGCATCCCCTGTTCCCTTCTCCTTGCACTGCACCCCTGCTCCTGCAGCAGTCACGTCCCTCAAGGAAACACTATCCCTTTCTGACCGCTGTCCTCAAAGGGCTATCACACCTACCTTTTCACATCCACACCATCACTCCCCTGACACTCTGGTCATCAGTGTGCTGGGGCTGAGCTCCAGAAAACACCGCACAGTACACTGCCCTTCCAGACTATGCCCTGCTCCCATGGCTGAGGGGCCTCGGCAGCTGGGGAGCAGACCTCGCTCTCCTGTTATGTTTCCTAGTGTCACATGAATTCTTCCCATAACAGCCATCCATTCGTTCTGTCATTGTACGCTCTGGCTTTTGCAAATCCACAACAGAAATGAACCATCTTCCACATCCCCAATTCTCATGAAAGGTTCTGGTTTAAACCTAAATAAAAAACATCTACCAATGCTTGTAAAATCCTCCCTTCAAGCTGCGAGGGAACAGAAAGCTAAGCACATCTACAGCAGCAAAACACAACCTCAGGCAAGAGGCGTTTGCCTTTTTCCTTCTCTTTCACCACAGACCCAGATTTCTAGGCCTCTTCCATCCAACTCAGCAGTGGTTAAGGAGTAGACACCTCCTTCCACCTGCCCTACAAAGCAGCCTCCATTACTGGGATTTCACTCTGAAAACATAACTGAGGAAATTAGATCAGAATTCTTAAGGCTATGAATCTCCTTTTAGGCTATAAGGTACCAAGGCCATTAGTCATGCAAGCTGCAAATTCGAGTGGCTTAGATTCAACAGTACAGGGAGACAATGCCTGAGCTTGGATCAAAAATAGAAGCCTGTTTAAAACTTCTTCCACCCACCTTCTCCTTTGTTTTTTTTTTTTTTTYCCCTACCTCTTGCTCTACACTAAAGTGAAAGAATAAACCATCTACATCGATGGAACAAGACCTACCTTGACTTTTTCTCAACAGAATCATCACCTGATGACGGTGGTTTTCCAGACAAAGCCTACTCCTTTGGGACTCAACAGCAAACACTTTCCTGCAGCTTTCTGCCACATAATCATGCTTGGGTACTTCACATTTAATGGCTCTGTCTGCCGGCTGTTTGGATCATGTGTCAAGTACTCTAGAGCCATTGGGCAGGACACTTCAGAAACAGAACACCTTTTATTTAAAGCCAATTCAAAACCACAGTAGCGAGTTTGAAAGCTTCCCTGGAGAATGACAAAGGATCTAGTTAGATTGTGGCACAAGAGAAGGGGTCCAAGGCCAAAAAAATCCCTACAACAGAAAGCTACCTCTGAAAAAGCAAACTAGAAACTGTTTATACTGACCCTGACACAAACAACAAGTCTCCAGCAGGCAATCTATATTACAAGGCCAAACCTCTACGTGAGCAATACTGATTCACCCTTCTAGCCAGTTGTTACACAACTCAACATTAGCGATTATGAAATAAGTGGATTTTGTGAAGGAAGGGAGATTAATAGAAGTAGTTTTATCAGCTTATTTGAAAGTTGGGTCAAATAGCGAGCCTCTGCTAGCAGTACTGAATGTGGGCTGCAGCAATCAGTCCCCTGTCCCTGCTTCCTCATAAATGGAATAATTACTCCACTGTTGTAAAAGCATTAAGGTCTTCAGAAGAGAGACAGCATGCATTATCTGAAAAATTATTTTAATACCTAAATGAAGTTATTAAGAGGAACTCCATCATCCAAAAGCAGCCCAGTGGCTCATGTGGAAAAATGCAGCTTCAAATACCCTGTCCCTGCAAGGAAATAGAGCAAAACAGAGTGTGGGAATGCAACCACACATTTGGTCCTGCAAGAAAGTATTTTCTCAGCAAGAGTTTTGCTGAGAGAGGAGACAAAGGAGAACTCACTGACTTGCAGTCCTACAAATCTGGAAGCTGCAAATGCAAGAAGTCTCCTGACTTTTTTATTATTATTATTATTTATGTCTATGGTCCTATAAACAGAGGATAGATGAGTTTCTTTCCTTGGAGTCCTTTCAAATTAAAACTCAGACCCAAGCCCCTTTCTCACCTAGAAGCGAATTACCTAGTTTTACCACAGTCCGCAAATATAAAACTGACTTTCCTAAAATGACTGAAGTGGAAGAGTGTAATTTCAGACCAATCCTTCACATCCTTCTGTCATTTTGCAATAGAATTAACCTATTCTGCCCCTCTCCCTCTGTAAAACACTGCCTTTGCAGGTGTGAATCACATCTCCCTTCTGGGCTTTGCACTCTTCAGTTCAATTAACAGGGCCCCCAAAAGGCTGAGGACTTCACAACTTCTAAATGAAACATTTTAAACTCACTAACACCGTGTTTCCAGCAGGACCTCAGCTCCAGACAAGCCTGACACTGAATTTTTACATTCGTTTTGCCTGAGCAAATGCACCATTATTCAAGATTTAATTTTCAGAAAGAGTAGATGATCTTGCCATCTGAGTAAACATTACACAGGCATCTATACACTGCACGGAATTACATGTCAAGCCACTCAATAAAACCAACTTATCAGCCATAAACAAGCTTGAAAAATCCTCAGTACAGGTGTCTTCCCCCTCCTGTTAAGCTGTACACAGAGTCCTGAAAATCTAGAGGAATTAAGGTGTTTTTGAATTCATTGATCATCCTCCTTACCCTGCCAGCACTACATTTGCTCGTGCTTCACCCTCCCTACTGAGACAGCTGCCTTTGGAAGTGAGGATTTTGAGAATATAGAGGGAGAAAAGCATTATCGAAAGACAGAGGTTGCTTCACCTCTACCCCCACACCTCGAGCCACAGGCATGCTGCGAGATGGGGAGCAACAGCTGGGTGCAAATGCCACCTTTTCTGTATCTCATTCTCTTAAGAGAGTAGACAACCCTGCAGGTAGGGTAGACCCAGAAGTGACRCCTGGCTGCTCGGTGACACAGGCCACCAGATTCATGTCATCCTGCTGCTCATCCACAGCAGCTCGCTTTTTCCTAAGGAAAAAATTCAGTTGAGGAACTTGCTCCTTCCTTCAATGCTTCTCAACAGACCAGACTTACAGTTTCTGACCTTTTTTCTAATTTATTCCCCCTCTTCCCCAGCTGGATGCAGAGAAGCTTCACAGCAAATCTAAGCTGACAGATGACAGCTAGCTTTTCTTCCTTCCTTTCGCAGGCCTTTTCCTCTGTGAGCCCAGAGCGCCACAGGTGGTAGGCAGAAAGCTTCTGCTCCTCAGCAGGATGGGCTTGTTTGTCTCCCACTAGTTAGATCCATCTTGGAGGAAGAGATCCTCCTTTCAGTGCTACCTCACAGGTGGCTCTCACTCAGGTCCTCTTTGCACCGTGTCACACAAAACACTCCTTTTTTAGTATCTTTAAAAGCACTGTAATTACACCCTCACCATCCCGCACAAGCAAATGATTCATTATCCCTGGAGAGTTAGTCCTTGTCAACTGACCACATTAACAGACCATACACACAGTCTCCATCACTGCAAAGGAAAACATGTTCCCTTCTGGTGGTAGCACCTTTTACATAGGATTCGCAACAAGCTTCATGTAGTCAGCTAACAAACAGCAGCTGATTAGTGGTAACTCTTTACACAGAAATCATCTGGCCACCTGCCTGTAACTGAGCCTTACCCAGTTCAGCTGGATGCAGGAGAGACCAGAGGGTGACACTGCAGAAAAGATGAGGTGCTGAAAGGTGCAGAAGTTCTGACATAGTTGAAAGCCTAGAGCAAAACCTGAAGGAAGATTAAGTTGCTCTGACATCCAGAGGATAARCTAAGATTGAACCTGACACATACTCCTCACCGTACCACTGACACGGCTCTCGGTCTCGGGCAGATCATTGCACTCCTGTGCCTCGGCTTCCCCAGCTGAGGAACCAAGTTCTCATTTACTTCCCTCTGCATAAATCTTTGAGATTTGCATAACAAAAATATTATATGGGTAAAATCACTGCCAAGAYAGACACCAGCAGGCATCAGAGGCTCTTCACAGCACTGACCATGCAGGAAAGCAGGATGCCCTTGCACTGACTCTGGCTGCTCCCATCCTTTTTACACAGTAGTAATCAAGATTACCACAGCAACAGGAGACCAAGTAGAAAATATATTTCACTGGAATGTATTTGGCTGCTTTTTAGTGGATTGACATGAGAGAGTTCGTTTATAAATATGTCAAGAGCATGTCGGTGTGAAATTGGAAACGAGAGTGGATGGCAGCACTGTGAGCAAAGTACATGGGGTGAGGAGATTAAACATGCAGGTTAACCTGAACGAGTTACAGATTGAGAGACCTGTGGGAAAATGCAGAATCTCAGCTCTAATCAACTCCATTCACTGAGCAATGGAAACCCTTCTTCTTTAGTGCAAACCGCTTCCTGGTTAACTTGCCTCCATGCTGTCACAGGACCCAGTACACTTGCCTCCGAAAAACACCCGCTGGCAGTGCGCAAAGGCACCCTGGGGCTAAGCTGCAGCCAGAGCTTTCTCGCTTAGGAAGGGAAGGCCCCCAGCTCTGGTGCTCACAGCAGACTGCTCTGCTTCTAGCATTGCCGCTGCTCTTTCAGCCAAGCCAAATAAAAGAGAGCAACCAGACAAGACGGTCATGCTGGAGACTGAGATCCTCCCCAGAACTCTTTTAAGAGGCTAATTAAGCCAGTTAATAACACAAGAGCAGCACTCTGACACCAGAAGCAAGCCACAGCATGTCCAGTTTCCTTCATAACAACCTCCCAAAAGACTTCAGCATTTATGCCATGAGATGAGTGGTACCTCAAGCGGCCAGTCAAGTGAGCTTTGTCAGGAGCTAAACAGAAGACACCTCACCTTGAAAAAACAGAGACTAGCAGTCCTGTTTTTAGGAGAATGATGCTCCAATGATGATGATGGCTGGGCTGAGCACCCTGCAAGCAGGAAGGCAAACAAAACTCATTCGCACTATCCTTCACAGAATCCACCCATCCTGTTAGAGCAGGTGCATCAGCAGGCACTCAGGAGACAAGCCTGCTCACCGAAGAGCTCAAGGGGAGCACGAGGGAGAGCGCTAAACACTCACTTTCAGATAAAGAGTAACTGTATTCTTGTGGTGGCCCCTTAGAAACATACTCAACTCACTGGAGTGAATACTGCATCAAGGCACAAGCAACAAATAGGGTCACAGGACCAGAGGGGACCTCCTGGGTCATCAAGCCCTGACCCTATCATAGATATCATATCCTACAATCATAAACCACATGTCATTTAAGGACATAAATCTGATAACCCATAGGCATATGACCAACTGTCATCGCTGCTCCCAGCTAAAGAGCATGTCTGATCATGATTTACTACCTTCTCACTTCCATTTGTGATCTCTCAAGGCAGAACGAGAGAGCGCATGCACACTTCTGTGCAGAGGGGGGCCACCAAGCTCAAGGCTTTGACCAACTCAAGCCCACAGTAACAGCTAGAGCAATTCAGAAGCGTTCACCCTAGAATAACAGGGCACTGCACCAAGAGGGAGAAAGCACTCTCCAGTGAGCACTCAGATCCTACAGGCGAAGGCATACAATGTACAGCATGTACCATCATCAAGCAAAGCATACAGAACCTGCCTGGCAACACAGAATGTATTTTCAAGTGAACCAACGCTGGCCTTCATCCGAGACATTGCATTCACCCATCAAGCTGCTAAGCAATAAAAAGATCCAGAGCACTGTAAATGCTTGCGATAAAGCACTCATAAATTAAAGAAAGAAAAGTTGCATTGCCTCAGGCTGTAAGTAAACTTGTGGCAACAACATTCAAAGAGTGTTGCAGCAAGGAGCAGTAGGCTGGCAGAAAGAGAAACAAGACAACTACCACCTCTTTTTCTGGGCTTTTGCCTCTGCTTGGCTGACCGGTTTTATCAGTTAGTCAGATCCCCATTACACAGGAAGGAAATGCATCCACCAGAAACTACTACTTCTCTGTCCTTCAGCCCAGGGATATGACAGATTTGACTACGAGCTGAGACATAACTTAGATAGAGTACCTGCATGGCTCTCTAAAGGAGAGGTAAAAAGCCCTCTGCTCAGAGACTTTACAGATTAGTTCTTTAGGTACATCAAATGGTAAACAGGAATTAGCATGCCTAGTGAAGGCTATAGCCAGTATTTAAGGCCGCTCATACCCATTACAAGGCAAGTACATTGACATGTTCCCAAAGATCTTTAGCAATCAGGTAGCAGAAGGTAGCAGAGCTGCAGAAGACATTGCAATAAGCTAGCCCAGAACACATGCTGTCTATGGATCTAGAAGTATTTCAGAGCCAAATCAGACTTGAGAAAATCAGCTCTCAGAATGGAGAGGTGTTGAACATTGCTACATACTCCACAAACTTCCTCACCAGACTAGCTCATCCATTCCCTCCAAGAATAGTTCAGCAGTCTTCCTGCAAGCCCTGCTTCCCTTGGCCACGTATTCCACACCAGCTGTYCAGGGGAACAGAGCACCAACACTGCAGCTTTGTATCCCAGAATATCTGGCAGGGAGGCAATGACCGTCCTCAATACTCATTCTCACAGTGCCTTGAAAGGACACACAAGCATCATCATCTCCTCAGGTGCAAGAAATGCTCCGCAAGCAAAGCCCCCACAGTGGGAGACTCACAAGCGGATTGCCAGCCACATGTCCAAACTCCTACTTGCCTTCCTTGGGACGCTATTTTTCTTTGTCCAGGCAGAGACGAGGGCACAGACACTTTCATTCATATTTCACTCAGACTTTCAAAGCTCTTCCCAGTCTTTTTAATGAGAGAGGAAACAAATCAGTAGTTTTGAATTTCTTCGGAAAGAGCCAGTCTAACAGACTGCGCCAGGGCTGATAACCACTCCTGTCATTTTGCTAACTTCTCTTGGTACAAAACTAGCCCTAATCAATACTGCAGTGCAAAAATACTAATACTATAATTGTGGATGAAACGCTTCTGCTATGTCTTACGTTATTCAGGCAATTCTTAAACTGTTGGATTTAGTAATTCCCAGTTTCAAGGGAAGAGATGTTACTACCACAGAAATTCTTTGAATCAGAATATTTGTGTCTCTCCTATATTTCTGCTGATTTTGTGCAGCTATACACATGATTTAGTATCATTAGTATTCAGAGTTTTCCCCATTACCTGATGCCTCATGATATATGAGGTCTGGAACATTGGTTCCCAATCACATTAGAAAAAAATATTCATATGAGTATTATGCACTGCTCGTAACATTGAGTTCATGGGCAAAAGGGTATTGCTTCCCCATAACGAATAATTCTTCAGTATTATCAGCATTCATCAGAAACAACTTCACACGATCAGCAGCTATCTTGAACTATTTGTTTCAACAGAAATCAATTAATTGTTTATCAGACATCTGCTACTGGGGGGTTGGGGGGGGGAAGAGGGGGAAAATGGGACCAAACCAAAAAACTCCACCTACCTTCTCATTTTATGATGCAAGCAGAAATGGAGCTACATCCATGTCTCCTGATCCAACCGCTCTCCAAACCCTCGTTTAGTCAGTGCAATAAATCTGTTCACTCCGACACATTTAAGTCATCAACTCCAAACATGATTTAAATCATCACGCAGAAAACCTTGATTTAAGACACTAATTTTAACCTTGATTTGCATTTGTATTTATTTTCATTAAAGACTGTTAGCTTTCATTGACTGGTATAACCATTTAATAGCAGAGATTTGCAGGCAAATCACCACTGTCAAAAGAATTCCAGCTCAATGAAGAACATTAATAAAGTGAAATGAAAATGAGTTTTTCATCACTTTCTAGCCAGATATTTTTCCCTCTCAAGATTTAGAAAAAAATATGTAGATGCAAATTAGAATTAAAAGTGTCAAAGCTACCTTAGGCATACTGGACAACTGA
Source organism: Apteryx rowi (assembly GCF_003343035.1). Classification (NCBI taxonomy): domain Eukaryota; kingdom Metazoa; phylum Chordata; class Aves; order Apterygiformes; family Apterygidae; genus Apteryx; species Apteryx rowi. The sequence continues at coordinate 2,357,937 of NW_020450530.1, forward strand.
TAGGTTGTGAATTTAAAAACTGATTAAATAAATCAGTAACTGTTGCTAGATCTACTAGTTCTAAAGCCTTTAAAATGACTGGTTTTGCTCACTGTGTCGCCATTACAGATGCAAAGGCTTAAGTAACTCTTTCCTTGTTGCTGTTCAGTGTCTCATTTCCACAAATAGAGTTTAGACATCGAACCTGCTTAGAAATACACTGTGGAAAATATTTTGCATCTACACCTTTTGTCACCTATGTATTACTGAAAGTTGGGTCCCAGGGCTTTAGATGCGTCATTCTCCCCCTCCACCCATTTCTTAACATCTGATGGGGAGGGGGAAAGAACAACCTTTTCTGCTTTTTCAGCTTTAAGTGAATATAAAGTTAATATAAACACAGACAGTTCTCTGCATGCATTTATTACCTAAACTGAAAACAAGAATAGTTTAGGGAAAAAAAAAAGCAATTCTGCATTAAAAAAAGAGGAACCAAAGTGCCAACAGTCACCCCATCACAAACAGGTACTTAACRTTATACAGGATGCAAAAGTTTAAGCTGATCTTAAATGTTAAAGGTCTTTCTGAAACTCTGTATATGATAAAAGAGCTGAATACTTTGACTGAAATGTGAAGTTTAAGTTATAATGGATTTTCAATACATCACAGAAAAATGGAAATCTTCCTATAGGACACATGCCTTTATGTTTATTTTTAAATACTTTACAATATATTAAATTTTGAATTTTAAAATTAGACAAGCTAAAATTGGTAACAGCAAACCTTAATATCCCATTCAGATTTTCTTAATCATTTAGCATTTGTTGTTTACTTCTGTGGCACAAGGAGAATCCAGAAGTTTTCATCTTTCTTTTTCTGAAAGAGGAAGAGCTTCCCAAAGGTCACAGCAATTCATTGCTCTTAGGTTTTATTTTAGTGAGTGGCCCAGCAATTTAAGAAAAATATCAAAAAGCCATCAAGACTTACATTGCTAAATCACTTTGTCTCTTCCCAAAATTGCAGACAAAGTGCACAAGTTAAAGTCAATTCCTCTTATTAGCATTCATCCTAGTAAAAAGCCTCTTCAAGAAAGTTTTCAATGAGTCAGATGTCAAGAAAACACTGGAAGTTGGTTAACTGGATCTGGTTTCCTGTATATTTGAATATCTAACGGCTGATTGAGTGTAAAATAAAAAAGATGGTTTTTTTCCCCAGCAGATACACAGTCCATTTCAAAGAGCAATGGAAAAAAGTGTTTAATACAAAACAACGGCCAACTATAGCAACTTAATCCTCACTAAAAGTATTTTTGACAGAAGAGCCACCTTTCTTCTTTATACTTACTATAACTGGGAGTTAAACTATTTAAGTTTACATTAAACACCGTTCATAGTGAGTATTAATTATTTTCATACCTGTAGCAAAGTCGTTTCTGTTCACTGAGGGTTTGAATTCTTCAAAAGACTGATGGTAGAGGCAAACAGCAGACAGGAAAGCCAATTTTCTCTGAGATGCTAAGCAAGACCTTGCCCATCTCCTTGAGTAACTTGTCTTCATTCTTCCAACCAGCGGCAGGAAAACTGCATTTCTAGAGCCGATGTCTATACACGCTGGATCTCCACATGCTTCATCCTCGCCACGAAACACTTTAAGCATCCTTCTAGGATTAAAAAATGTCCTGCTTCCCTGAGCACACAAGAAGGCACTGCATTTTTATCATCTCCAGCCTTGAAAATGACACAGGCCATCACAGAACAGCCTGCTTGAAAACAGGATACAATATTCACATGCTTTTGTTGGAGGAGACAGATCTGCTTTTTATGATGATCAATTAAGGCAAGAAGATGACTTTTGTATTATTAAAATTTTAAGCAAAGGATGGAGTAGGCTTAAAAAGGAATACCTTCAGTATAATAGTTAAACTGGATCTAAGAGGGCTACAAGCCCGCACTCCTGACTGTCAGAAGCAGAAATTAAGGTTCAAAGGCAGATGTAGGGGTGGTGGGGAATCCGGCAATGGACTAGAAACTCTGACAAAGGGAGTTACTACAAACCTCATACATCTGCCCTGGAGATCCAAGGTCAGTGTGTAAACACAGCAGGAGGTTAAGATCAAGTTCTGACCCACGCAGAAGCGCTGCCATGAATCAGAGCCACTTTAAGTAACCCAGCTCCAAAAATCAATACAATAATACAGTAAGGTTCCTTCCTTCCCACCCCAATTGCTCACACTCCTCATTCATCCTCAGACAGCTTGTTTTCTCCCCGCGCATCTTTCCATCCAAAGCTACTCTCCTTGATCGTCTGCAGCAACACAAGATGACTCTGTAGAGTGAGAGGAGCAACTTCAGCAGCACAGCTGACAGTGGCCACAGGGGATTTACAGAAGAGGGAAATGGTGCCCACTGGTATTTGCCTCCAGAAGGCTACTCAAATTCTGATTAGGGTGCGAACTAGGAGTGTCCCCCCCATCTCCTGCAATACAGGACCAAGGTTGATGGGAAGAGGGGCTTTTGGCTATGAGAGCAGCTCTTCTCTCCCCCCTCTGCCCAGGGGTAGGGAAGGTGTGGGGGGGATGTTATTGATCTACATTAAGATGCAGTGTTGAAGATGTATAATTAAGTCTATATAGTACACACTCGTACTATGCCTGGCTCTAGGAGAGCTGGCACGCTTCTACGTTTCTATCAATACTTTTATAATTACCCCCAAATAGATAATATTACAGAAGCAGAAAGACCACCTGCTGATATTGAGCTGGTAAGACATCTTCCCAAAACTGAACCAAAGTTTCCCACTATCTCCCCAAACACATTATTGATATAATGATATAGGTAGGAAATAAATCCTGCTATTTACTTAATGTTTTTATTATAAGAACTACGACGTCTAAGGCTCAGTGACAAATCCTGTTTAGTACATTATCACCTTATAAAAACCTGTCACACGCGCAGAGAACGTGAAGTTATATTAGGTATGCTGTTAACCTGACAAAATACAGCCTGCTGCTTTTCACCCAACTCTGAAGCAAAGATGGCATATTTTCAAGAGGTGGGAAACAGACACCCTCTCCTTTCCCCACCAAAGCTCCAGATCTAGTTGAAACTCTAAACACAATAAAAACATAAGATGTCTCAGTCACACAGACAACACATCAGCAGCTCAGCCATAACACTCCACTCCAGATCCACGTACGCACATCAGTTACTGGGATTTGACTGCCACCCAACTGCAGTAAGCAAAAGAAATGGAAACAGTCATTTAAAATATTCCATTTATCCAGATATGAAAGAAAGGCTAGACTGATGCTGAACGAGAAGGCAGTTCAAAAGCAAAAACAAAGGATGCCTCACAAGGTGACGGATATTGATAAAGGCAGAAATTACAACTTTTTGTCCAGTAATCAAAAGGAGCACAAAGTCCATTTGCACAGAAGGCAAGAATCTGACAGCGCTGCCAGTGTCGTGTAGTTCACGTCAATGCAGTCACACACGGCATTGGTGGTTTCTGCCATCAGCAAAAGGCTGGGAATAAAGCAATGCCGGAGTCCAGAGGTCTTTAAACATCTCGTACATTGCTACCACCACTTGAACATTTTAACTCCTGTGCTACTGGAGGGAAAGTGTAGAAACCCAGTCTCCTGGGTAGAAACTCCTGCAATTAAAATACCCTTCAGAGAGAAACCTTTATAGGACATCTTAGGGAACTAAGGTTTCTGATACACACTAAGAGCATGTCAATGCAGCTTTCCACTCTGTATCAAGCTTCTTTGCAAGATACAAGAGACCCAGTATCTTATGCCAGTGTCATCCCAGCATGACCCACTACTCTCAAGACAGCAGTAAAGAAACCAAGTTTACCTTTCATCACTCTACATACGGGTGGTACACTCATATCGCATTCATATAGTCTCGCTCCCTAGTGCAAAGTCCAGTTAATTAATCCTTTGGTTTATACCTATCTGCCTATTTCAGGAAATCTATTGCAGCACTATAGACATACTCTTTGCTTGTTCATTGAAGGGTTTTTTAATGTGAAGAGAAAAGGAAGCTTTGGATTAGCCAAGTGTGACTGTTTAACAACATTAAAATCAACTGGATTTTCAGCAGTTCCTAAACTGTTCATATTTTCCTAAAAAAGCCTCAGTGCGCAAGTCTTTAAACAGTTCATCCAATAAAGCTGATGTTGTATACCAGATGTTACAGACGCATCTCAGCTGCAGCTGAAAGCTGGCAGGATTAATTTCCTTTTGCCCAACATCCTGAGCTTTGCAGGAAAACAAAAAACAACCAACCTCAGGTCTTGACAAGCAAAGTTTTTTCCATTGGTCTGATTCAAAGCATAAATGTCACGTTGTTTTCAACATATGAGTCCCATCTATGCATCATGAAATGATGATGAAAAGTCTGATGCAAAGTCTTCTTAAATAGTCTCCCGAAATATAAAGAAAGCATACAGAAGCCTGATGCAGTCCAGAAAYGGTCCAGGGCAGTGCTTGGGTATCACTAAAGGTTTAAGGACTACTGGGGGTGATGTGGCCAGCCACAAACTGTCTTGCAGGAGATCATGACAGCGTTCTCTGCTGCTAAGATGAGAGTGAACAGACTGCCATTCCCCATTAGAGGTTTGTCTACCTGTTTAAAAAAAAAGGAGAAAAAAGACCAAGGAAGAGCATACAGTCATGCAGCTGATCGTCGACGAATCACGAAAACGCCCCGCTGCAGCTGTCCCAGATAGATTCTCATCTTCGTGCTGTCACTGGTCTTCCTCACCCAGATCTGCATGAAAAGAAAAGAAAAAGGCAGGTGGGGGTTATGTGCTGGGGAGAGAAAGGGGAAACCCCCACCCTAAGTAACACAGAGACAACTAACTCCAAGTATCCTCACTGCCTGACTTTACAACTCCCAGGTAGGTACTCGGGATGCACAGATGACTTAGCTTAACTCCCCCCCCCCCCAACCACCCACCCACCCACACCCCTTAGGCATTTGCAGCCTGAGTAGAAAAGGAAACGATGTTTCTGCCTTTACCACCCCAACCTCTTGCTCAAAACAGTCATGAAGAAAAATTAATCTTTCCAAGCCTCATCAGGAAAGCAAGGTTTCCTTCTCGCTACACTTTGCGACAGAACTCTGACATTAAGCTTCACCTAATCAAAAGTCTCTCTAGACTCACAGATCATAAAATTACCTATCCGGGGATTTGCTCAGACAAGTAACTATTAGTCAAATGAAAAGCATGCTCTGATTTTGTTCAGTGAAGCATTTCTCACAATATATTGAATAAATTGTATTTAAAGATAAAAGGGCCTCCTTTTTAAACACCTGCACTGAAAAATTCACCCCCACTTGCAGATATGCAGCGTGTTTCAAAGCACAAAATTGCTTCCACGGAGGCAGCCATTCAGAGAATTTTTTAAAATAATGATTACTTTCAAGAAGTTTAGACAGCAAATAACTGTACTTCAAAAATCAAATCTGAGCCAAACTCTTCTGCATTTAATCATTCTAATGCGTTTAAAACATTTAAATATATGCATGAAAAYTAAGAGTTTTCCTGTTCTTAAAACTAGAGTATTTTAGTCCAATATTTTGTACTACAAAGGATTATAAAGTTAGTATTGGAATGCGAATTATCCAAAACTATTCTTTTAGCTATTGCATTAGCTACAGGCCTTGCAAGAAAGAGTGACTGAACTCTACTATTTTAGTTATAAATTGATTTTACTAGCAGAAGCCCTCAATATAAACTAAATGTAATCTTTGCCTGCATTTGTACTTCAGTTATTTCCCCAGAGAAATTAAAATTTGTCTTTATCGATAACCATCTCTCTATGGCAATATTTTACAAAATGTTTGGTATGTTTTGCTAAATCAGAAGAATTTGTAAATCTAAAAACTCTGTATAGAATAAACATTTATATTTTTACATTCTATCAGAATATGATCAAATGGTATACTACTTCTTTTAAAGTTAACATTTTCTGGCAAGATTCATTTGGAGGAAAGTTTTGAATGACTATAAAACTAAAATTACTTATTAACCTTAAAACGTGCTACACAGTTAAGAAAATTAAAAGCATCATGACATGTTATGTATTTTAATCTGATAACTATTAGTTCTAAAGAAAGGGAGAACACAGTGACCAGAAACAACCAAATCCATTTCCTAATTGCTTTTATTCCTAGACTGTAAGAGAAAAAAAATAAGTCTCCTTTGTTTGACCTTCATTAAACTGACACTGTTGAATAAATCGATGGGAAGAAAACACTTTCCTGTGCCTACTGAAAAATTTGTTGTCAAAAGGCAAAGGTCTGAACTGGTTCCACCTGCTTGGCCAATGACTTCCACCAGTGCAGTAATTTAACTCAATTTCCAAAACACATTGAAAAATTCTTGAAATATACAGAATATTTATATATAAAAATATACTAATTTCTAAATACACAGAATAAACAGAAATACATTCTGCTTAGATCTAAACACATATCAAGTTTTAAAGAATTTGGGCTGAATTTATTTTTGGTCTTTAAGTAGGATCTTCTCAGCTCGGAGTCTATGTCAGAAAAGCCTGCAGCTGATCACAAAATTCAAGTCCAGTTTAGGTAAACTGATTTAGACCTTCATACAAACAAAGATGCCTCTGAGGCACTGTTAACTACATCCTTTCCCCAGCCACAAGGAGGCAATTGTATGCCACGCTACCAGTAATGTTCCTTACATTCCTTCAATGTCCTTTTCACTTTGAGCATTAATGGAAATGTTGGAGGAGAGACACTTCATGCAAAGATTTTCAGTAAAGTTCCTTTAAGTGATTTGAATTCTTTTAGAAATGCTATTAAATTTTGATTCCAGCCTGCAGTCAGCGGTCTCAAATATAAGCCTGGCTTCTAGATTCTAAATTCAAGCAGGGCCCAGAAAGATCATAGTTTAACAACTGTGCTTTTGAATGTATTATAAAGTCTGGAGTGCATCTTGTACTCCTAAGAACACCTCCTTGTTTCAGTATCCTTTTAAGCGTTTATCTTCCTTGCCTTTATATATTTGCAACAAAGCRCCACAGGGAAAACATGTGCCGCACCTCCTCCCCAACCTTCCAGCAAAAAACCCTACTGTCTCACTTTAAAATGAAATTCATGCAAAAATATTTAACAGATTGCAGTTTCTCAGGTTTCAGGCAAGCTGCTCCCAAAAGATTAAGAGATTTAAACAGTAATAACTTCAATGAAATTAGCAGTATTATTTTTGTAACACACCTGTTAGCACACTGCTATTAGTTTATCTAAATAACCAGCCACTGAGCCTAACAATTGCTATAGCAAGGAGAACAGTTGGGATACAAAGCAAATCCCACATGCAACTGATTTTGTTGATGATAAAATATTTTCCCTTTACTGCCAAAACTAATTAAAGTTACTTTATTGGCTGATTGAAGAGAAGTGAGTTTGAGTCTTGTTTCCTTGAACTGTTTGGAATCTGCAGGCAAAGCAAAGCCTGCTTCCTTTGCCCGGCTGATGCACTGCTCTAACATTAAGCATATTTTGCAGCAAGATTCACATTAAATCTAGATGCACACCTCTCAATGTGCTTCTTTAAGCCATAATCAGCAGCCAAAAGGAAGTGGTCTTGGACAAATGACTCTCCCTCTCTAGCTCCTAAGTAGGTGATATGAACACTGCTGGCTTATCTCACAATATACCYACTCAGGCTAGAAGGTAGAGCCTTCTCTCCTTACGATAACTAAGTTTGGTGACAAAGTTTCTCCTCATCCTCTTCTGGTTTCCCAGCAAGATTTATTTTTATTTTGCATTAATAGCATCTATATTCTTGAAATAATGGAAATGAAACTTATAAATGCAGTGCCAAGAAGATGCAACATGCCAGTTCCCCTCATTTTCCTGCTTGCCAAATTACTACTTGTAAAAGGTAGGATCACTCTACAGAGAAACATAGCAAGTCTCTCGCCTTCGCAAATCTCTCTCAAGAAGAAGCCATCGTTTATGACTGTTTTGTGATTGAGGTTCTTGTCCAAAGACTGACCAAAGTCTCTTAAATTAACCTCAACAATGAATGCTGAGCATCACAATTAACCTCAGTATAAAGAAAATTCAGTTTCGTCTTAGGTTCAGCTTCTTCAGACACAAAAGTAGTACACATTTCCTGAAAGGATGAAGTTGCTCCACAAGCAGTTTGTGCAGTAATAAAGCTTTCCTCCTGGCCCTTACCAGACAGCTGTCTACCTGCCTGTACTGACCGACCCACAGCTTTGCCCACTCCCACGAAACACAAAGCAGTCCACTACCTCGTTGGCGCCCACAGAACTGATCACGCAGCTGATCTTAGTGTTCTCTTTAGACTCCAGGTAAATAGCCTGACTCTTGTGGTACCTGCAAAAATAAATAATAAATAAATATTAAAAAAAACAGAGACAACAAATGAAAGCATTAAGCTGCCCAAAGACTGAGAAAGCAAACAGTAGTAAGATTTATAAGGCCAGGAGTCTACAAGCATTTGGACAGAATAAATATGACGTAGTCTTCTCTTTTCCCCTCTCCATGTCACCTTCCCCATCTTTACACAGCTGTGATCTGATCTCACACACACACACACACTTTGCATTCAAATGCAGCTTGCCAATGTATGAAGCTACTATGAGACCTTCTGTCAATTTGAATTCAATTCTCAACCCAGGTCACTTGAAACAGATTTCAGGTCTGAAAAAGGCAGGGCAGAGCACCAAAGCACAAGATCGACACTGATCCACAATATGACCCTGTTTTAAAAGTTAATCAAACTAACCTTCTACGCTTTGGACACAGGATGGATTTTAGAATGGCAAGTCCATGTTATCACTGATGAAACATGACAAAGCACAGCATGGATACTGAGAAGTTGTTCATGTTCCCCAGGGAAAAATTACTAGAACACTTGCACAACAAAAAATTTGAAGTGCCCTCAACATATCAGTGCAGTTATTAAACAGAGACCTCAAAAATGTCTAATACCCTTTAGTTGTGAGAATATCCCAAATGATAAATGATCTGCAACAGACACCAAAGCAGCCGTGCATACCCACCGTAACCAGGTAGTGTCTAAACATGTGCAGGTTCTCTTAAGATATTTTAAGTCATGCTTCATATATTTTTCTTAGTGCGTTTTGTATAAACAAAAACAACCTTCAAAATTCATAACTCTAGTTCCTTGGTTTCATGGTCTTGCCTTCACCCACATGACATGTCTCTGGTGAGTACTGCACAGTATGTTTGATGAAACTCTTTGGTTTCTGTTTGCTCTGCCTAGGAGAGCTCTGCAGGCAGAACTAGTTATACTGAAACAAATTACTTGTGAGCACGTAACCTTAATCAAGAGAGCACCAAAAAGCTCTATAGTTAAGAAAGCATAACTATATTTCCACCTTTACCTCAGTCATGATGAGCTTCACATTGAACTGGGAAATCCAAGTTGCAGAGTCACTGCACAGAGATTTCCTCGATAACGGCTTAGTACGCAACTCCCCGCAGCCCGATTGCCTGGCAGCCCTTTGTCAGAAAGCACAAATTTGCACGATCTGTACGGTTATTTCTACAATAACCATGCCGTAAAATGGAAGTCCTCCAACAGTTTATTCCATAAACTCTTTTGACTGGCTCCTATACTGAGAACTTTCACACCATTTACCAGTAACAAAAGTGATAGCACCTGCTTTCAGCCTTCCAAATGTACTAATCACCCAAAGGCTAGGTTAGCTAATAAAAAACCCCAAACCCTATCAGCTTTAGACATTTGTGCCCTGTCACTACTCTCTCCCTCATTTTCACAGGCTATCAGCAGGTTCCAGGGCAATGCAACAGCAACAACGGTCGGAGCCAAAACCTCGGCTGGAGCCCAGATGGTCATTAACTGGCATAAAGAAAACGGCACACGATGCTACAGCCGAGCCCTCGCCGTGTTAAGAGACAGAAATCTCAGTCTAGCCATGATATCCCGCGAGTGCATAAGCCAGGAGAATTGATGATCTTGGTACAAGCAGTGCACAAGCTTCAGAGTGCAGGAGACACCACTGCAAATGTCAGCTCTCGAATAAGATCGATGCAGGCACAGATAACGAAATAGTTTTTCACTCAAAGCTGTTTCTTTCCAATTTCAGTATCAATGAACTCCAAAACTAATGACACACACGAAGTTGGCTTCAGCCCCCGGATTTCGCATCACAAGCGACTGTCCATCAGCTAATCTATGCTAACTATGCATAGCAAAGGCAAGGTAAGAAGGTTAGGTCAGCCCTTTTTCACTGAATAACTGTCTTAAACGGTCTCACACTCTGTATGTGGAGACCCGAGTCAGCTGAAAGCCCAGTAACCCGGTATGTCTCAGGAACAGGTCCATGTCTCAGCCTTTTGCTCACTGACAGTTTAAATACCCTCAGAGGAACAACAAGGGGGTAGAACTTAACAGGACAAAACAGTTTAGATCAAAGATGAAAGGAATTTAAACTGGCTTTCGAGAGGGAAGGAAAGCGCCCAACAACTCATGCTTTTGCAGAAGGGAAAGTACACCGCTATGAGACAAGTGTTTTGAGGCAAGCAGAAATAATTCTACTTTCTGCTAAAAAATACTTTGCCGAAAGGCTAAGATTTTCAACCGCATCTCCAGAAAAACACTTTATCAAAAGGATACCACTGAGAAGTGGAACAAAAGACAAAGCTAAATTATCAGAAGTGAAGCTATGAGCCTCTTTCGACTTTCCAGTTCAGGTCTGTGGGCTACCCTTAAGGAATCAAAGGAACTAAGCCACTGACAGACTGCTCTTCTCTCCTAAAATTCACCACAGGGGGTTGCATCTTTTCAGTAAAGTGTTTTGGAGTCAACAGATCAAAAGATTGAAAATCACTCTAAATTATTGTATGCAGACAAAGCTAAAAGGAAAAAAAAAAAAAAAAGCTATTTTACAGAAGGCTGCAATTCTGAGGGGGGCCACAAACTGAGGACAGAAAAGTGAAATCTAACTCCACATCCATCTGAAATTCCCTCTACAAAGTAACGCTTGCAAAATGCCTCTACAAGGCCTTAGGGAGTCCTTTACTAGCCTTAAACATTCATTACTTTGAGATAATGGCCCTTCATGGCTCCTGCCAGGAAACAGAAAAAGTAGTCACTCCTGAGCTGTCAGCCTCATTACTTCTGGGGCTTGCAGCTTTAATACATGTTAGAAAAAATTATCCTCCCACTCGCAAGAGTTACTTTGTTATTTTAAAATATCAGGTACTTTGCAGAAGTACTATTACTATCAATCAAAATCTAAGCAGGATTATTACAGYAAAAAATGTAAAATACTTATCTTAAAACAGTGTTAAAAAGAAGCAGGAGGGGAAAGGCAACAACTAGAATTCCTGACAGCAAAGCCCCATGACAACTGAATTCAACAAGATAAAAATATCTGTTAAAATGTTATGTCCCAATCACACACCTTTCAGAGTGTGCTTGGGTCTTTGAGAGTGTCATCCAGGCTCACCTCAAGCTCTCCCAAGTTTAAACTTGGTGAAAGTTTTACTGACCAAGGACTCCAGAATCCTTCTCGCATATTTTTGAACATTACACTATACTTTAGTTATCTGCATGCTTAAAAATTCCAGAAAATGGTTTATTCATTCAAAAATATCCTAGAGGAGAGGATAGTGGTTTTACATTTAAAAAAATCTGAATAGCTTCATGAATTTGTGCAGCAACCCAGTAGTCTGTTCCTGTTTACTTCCTGCTTTAGGCAAGTTTAAGCTCCAGGCAGCAGTTTTTATCAGAGCTGTATACATTCAACCCTTGACAAAACTTCAGTGCCAGAAGACTAGCAAAAGGAAAAAATTACTAACTGTGCAAGACAGCTGTTGTGCAGACAAGACCTTTCACATGCACCATCTTCAGTGAGAAAACTACAACCCTGTCTCATTACTCCAAGCCATCAGAACACCAAAGTAGGCTATAAATAAGCACAAGACTTGCAAATTGCTTTCTGCTCAGGTACAAGATTGCCCCCTTGACTACCCGCTTTTGCATGTCTTGCAGATTAAGTTTAGGACCTTGTCACACTATGACTTCACTCACTCATCTGTCCTACTAAGATTTCTGTGGAAAAATCAAACATTTTCCTTGTGTTTTGTGAGGCCTCCACAGCTATAGGCCCATAAAGTTAGAGCTAAATCCAATCAGCAATGCTGAAGTTGTTTCTTATGTGTGGGCTTGATGTTTAAAGGTTATTTRGTTTTTATTAGAAACATTTTTCATTCTACTCATCTAGTGCACATTTCTGCTGCCACCTTGTGGAACAAGGCTCTAGTGTAGCACAGAGCAGAACACAAGGACTTCCACTACTGCTGGCAGCTGTTGTACCTGCAATCACAGAGAATCTGGATCCTGGCTACCTGGATGTACAGATGTATCATGCCGCATTTGTTGGTGGCCTTCTTACTTAACATTAGGTTTGACAAAAATGTTTTCCCAGTGTCACAGCGCACAACCAACTCCATAGAAAAGATTTAAGCATCCTGTCATTCAAGCCAATAGTTTCTGCTGAAAGTCTATGAAGTCTAACAGATCCATTGTCACTTTTGATTTACAGAAGTGCCAACAATTAACCCTTGGAGGAAATGGCTAACCCCTGCCCCAAAACATTTTGTCCCCAAATTCTTTCTCGAAAGCAACTTCTCTCYGTGGTCTTTTTTTCCCTTTGTAACTCAAGGCTCAGACTGATTACAACACAAATTTACCAGAACTTACCATCTTTTATCATAGTAGAGTTTTCCATCTTCTATCCGGGCTTCAAACCGCTGTGCTGGAGACTCTGCTGGTGTAGCTGGGAGGTGTTCAGGAGAGGAGGGAGAGGCTGAGAACAGAGAAGAGATGCAGTGTTTAAACACTAGCATGTGTCCACCACACAGCAGTATATCTGACTGCAGAATCACAATTAGTAAGGTCATATTAAGCAGAAATAAGCATAGCACAGAAAGCTAGAAACTCAAATTTCCATCAGTAAAGTGTTCTGTATTTGGATGAATAATTTAACCTCTGCTTTGCATACAAAAATGCTAATATACACCTGGAATATAACAGTTATCTGAAAAAAACATTGATTGGTAGGGGACAGACAATATGGTCTTGATTTTTTTTTTTTTAATTATGATTTATTACAAAGGAGTAAAATATGGTCAGGATTACTTAAGCAAGTTAGTACCACTCCATCCTCAAATAAGGTGTACATCTAGAAGCTAGAAGCACAAGACCAGAAGTTTTCAGTCCCTCCATCTACCTGACAAGGAGGTAAACCACCCAGAGGCATCTGAACATAGCGAAAAAACACAAACAAACAATAACTCTTTGCATGGATAGCTTGGTGCCATGCTGAACCAAATGTTTCAGTTACCTACTAAGATGCATATGGCTCCCTTCCTGCCCCTAGACTTTAGGACTGATGAAGGGACTTTCACACAGCACCCACTTGCCACAGTAGCTACACAAAGAATGTACGTCAGCAATTACGTCGTCAAAAAAGTCCGCAATAAAATACTCTGTTCAAAACAACCTGATCGTGATCAAATTTTATTGTAATTGTTAACTCACCTGGTCTCTTGGGCGATTTAAGCTATATGAGAAGAGAACAGAAAAGCATTAGAAAACTGACATGAATTTTATACCATAAAAGCCTGTCATAGTAATTTTAGTCTTACTTTACATAATTTTTAACATACTGTTAAGTGGCATAACATAACCAGAACAGCATRCTGTAAACAGCCAAAGATGCGGATGACCAGTATCGTGATACTAAAGGTCTCGAAACTGAACTTCTCCAGAGCACTYGGACAATCCATCAAAACGAGTCAAAACCAAATCCGTCTAATGCGCTCCATTATTTGAACACGATCTGACATTTCTCGGGGAACGCTACTACACAGGAGATAAGTCATTAGGCAGACCTCAACAGATGGCACTAGAAGCATACTGCACTACCATCTTCAAACCCCCTAACGAGTACCCGCTATTATAAGAAAACATATATGCCTTCAAGTCTTTAGCAAGAAAGCAGTAGGATAATCAAATCTAGAAAGACTAACCACCCACTGCACCCCATCCAGCTCGCTGAAGTATCTGTGACAGTGAAAGAGAAAAGAACAACCCACTAAGGCCTAGAACAGAGGCAGCCTGTGATCTCACAGAAAAATGTGCTAACATCTGTTCAGCCGCGCGGAGGAAGAAAGAAACTCCTTCAGATAACTCATCACTCGGTTCAGACAAAAGGTAACATTTTTAGATGACAGTCATTTTAATTAGGTTAATTAAGCCTATTAAAAGAAAAGGGTGGAGATACCATCTCGCTGAATCTTTTATTGTGTTACTTCAGGAAGCCTACTGGGATGAAGTAGCCCTACGTCACGCAAGGGAGCGCAAGGCAAGACGATAGCTCTGGCCTCCGCAGGAGAAGCATTACCTTATTCAGAGTTCTCAGGTCCTCCATTATTTGCTCATCAGTCAACAAGTAATTTAGCTGAGGTATCCAGAATTAAGGTTCCCATAAGCTCTTGACAAGCAAAGTTAAAAAAATGTCAATGACATTTCACCTTACTGAACACAAGCGAAAAAGTTTCTGTACAGTTGCATAAGATTTTAACGCCTGCTGTTACGCTTCGGCTTTTTTTGTCATATGAATTAGTACAAGTCATCTCCACAGGCCTCATATACTGCAGCAAACAGTTTAAAATTATTTTAACTTATTCAGACATTAACCATCAATAAAAACCTTTAAAGCATTGACATGTACTTTATCAAGGCATCAAACAGTAGCATTTTCTTTTTTTTTTTATTATATATATATACTTTTTAAATCTTGCACTGCTGTAGCATACAATCCGTGTGAACTGTAACAGTCACTTCAGATGTTGCACAATGGAGCTGAATCCCACCCAAGCCTAGGAAAAGAAAATCAGCAGTCTGCAACTCAGAGCAGGCAGGAATAGATGGATAGGGAGAGGAGGGGAAAAAAATCCTCTCAAAACACCACCACCAAAATAGAAACAGAAAATGAAGCCAGTGGCACAAAACACAATCATGTGGATGAGGACAAATAAGGGCCTACCATTCATGTGGGAAACAACAACAACAACAACAACAAAAAGCTCTGAAACCAAAGTAAAATTAAAAAAAAAAAGACAACACCACAGAAGTTAATGTGTTATACCCTTATTAGAGCTCCACTGCCATTTTGTGTGGTATCACAACCATATTTTCCTGTTTCTCTGTTCTAAAGCTCCTCTCTTTCTGGTGATACCTCACAAGAAAAACCTAACTACACAGAAGGAAAACAATATCCAGACAAAGCAGTGGACCCTTTTTCAATCTTTAATCTATGGCATTTCTTTAAAACAACTGTTAAAGTCAAAATATTCCAAGTATTAGACTTAAACTAAAGCTAAAACAAACACCAGGCTGTTTTAAGCATTTGGGTTGTGATGGAATTCATCCTTTCCCCAGTGAGAAAGGCAAACAGTTTCATACTGTGGCTGCTGTATCATGCTCAATTAATAGGTTATGTTTGCTACGAAGCTCATTTATTTTGGATGAGATACTAGCACTAATGAATAGATCTCTCTTTCAGAAAGAGTGAACAGACTCTCCAACTAGAAAGAGGTTAATTAAAACTGGAGATGTGTGTGACCATCCTGCATGAACTTTAGAAGTTCAAGGTTTGATACTGCCTTCAGAAATTAAGAGTCACTCAGAAGTCACAAAATAGGTTCTTTAATCTGATTGAAGCCAAACAAGTTTGGAACCTAATAATACACCTCTGCAAAGCAAATATCATTGCCTTTCTTTCCAGGGGAATTAAATATACAAACAGAGTGCCTATCATTGCAGGGGAGCCAAGAAGACATTTCCAAAAGCTACGGAACATTTTAATTACAAGAAACATGCAACAAAGTAGGAGAGAAGGATTAAATGCACATCTTCTCTCTCCTGTGCCATATAAAAACAAGAAGGATTTCCATTCATTTTGTATTCAAAGAACAAATTTAGCCCTCCTTGCTTTTGCTATGCATCTCTTTGGACTAGAGATCTGAAGCCTCTATCAAAAAGGGAAAACTAGTTTGATATAATAGATATGATCTTTCTGGCAAACGTTTTGTCACATCTTGAAATGAGAAAAGCTTTAGCTTATGTAAAACACCTTTTACTATCTATAGAATCAATTACCTCAACATTTATATATAATGGTCTAAAGTTTTTCCTTACTGAAAAAATTGCCAAAAGAATTCAAACTAAACTCCCTGACCCCCTCCCCAAAAAAAAMCAACCCAAAAACAAAAACACAAGTCATCTCACCAAACGGTAAAGTTGAAGTTAAGATACTCCCTTACCGAGAGTTCTCTGAAGACTGGTTGTACTGTATTACTTTATCACACATTATACATGACAAATTGCACTTCAGTATTTCCTAGATGAAAATCTGATCCTAGCACCTCATTTCATTTTCTTTCCTGTACAAAAACACTGATGCACTTTCCTTTCCACATCGCATGCTGGCTTCAAGTACAATAGCCCTCCAGTGACACTGTAAAAGGATATCAGGGGCAGGTTTCCTCCTCTTGTCCGGGATAGGAACTGGATCATTTGGTCGCCGCCTCAGTTTCCTTGTCATGATAGGTTTCACTTCCATAGAATCTATAAAGTAATAAAGTTGGAGAGCTGGTAAGACCAGAGGGAGAGGAGTAAAAAGCAGCAGCTTTTTATACAAGGCACAAGGAAAATAATCTTTCTTCTTTCATACAGAAAATTGAATTGTTTCACGATAGCTTCCAGCATCCAAGCTGGAACTGCTGACATTGAATACAAGTTCTCTTTCATACCAGTTCACTGTTCAATAACAGAGTTGTGATGCCATGGTTACAGCTTTCACTGTCTGAAGTGGCACAGTTGTTTCGGGGGCATTTTAGACGCAGGTAATTGAAGCACAGTGATGCTACACGGACTCTGGACAAACTTCTTTCATACTAATGTCAAATATTTGCTTTTAAACCAATTGTCTAAAAGGCAAAGTTCATGGAGTTCTTTGGTAACAATACTTGAACGGGGAATGGCATGTAAACATCAAAAGAGCAAATCAATTGCTTCCTTTCTCTTTTTTCAAGCTGGAGAATAGTTTTGTCAAAGGAATACAGTTAACTACTGCATTCAAGACTAATACAAAACTGCTRGAGTTATCTGAAATGCAAAAAGTATTTAAATCCAGACGATCTAAAAAAAGTTTTAAACTATGGTTAATGAAATGAACCTAACTAATAACATCCATAGCAACAGTTAATTATTACTAAATGGTAGCATATGCACTGGGCAAAAAGAACGTCTAAAACGGAAGCACAAGCCTCATCGCTGAGTAATTCTCTGAACTGCGGTTTGTCCAAATGTCTACATGTCGTCTCAACTGAACTGCTCTACCCTGACAAACTCTCAAAAATCATACCTTAACTTATAAAGGCACCTTGAATTAGCAGAAAAGAGCAAGAGACCACATCCTAAACGCTTAAGCCCATCTCACCTCTCTTTCAGTGTGCTGAGAATTCGCTCTTTAAGATGACCTGAACCACATCTTATGTGGCATTTAGTCTAGAGGGAACATTTTTGGCTCCCTCTAGATGCTAAGACTTTGAGCAGCTATGCATGTTCAAAACACAAGTTACTTTCTCCCTTATCTCAAGGGTGAAGCAGCATGACCACGCTGCACATCAAGGGAACAAATATGCAAAAAGCATTAAAAAAAATACCACCCACTGAATGGCTGCCAAAGGAAACCTTCTCTCTATGATTCAAAGCTGAATTTGAAAGACAGTGAACATTAACAGTCCCGCAGATACTAAAAACCTAACTTACTGTGTTGCATGGAAGCTATCCTTCTCGTTTGTTAAGACCAATTTACAAAAAAGTCTCAAAAGAGGGGTTTGAAGTAGTCACTCAAGTGGATATGCAGCCGAGCTGATAAGGCTTTTTCACTTTTTTTAAAACTAGTTTCAAAATGAGTTTTCACTGATCTGTTATCTATATTGCTTAAAATGGGAATAAGGCAAGGATATTAATTTTCTTTATCTTAGCAGCCTGCACCTTCAATTGTGACAAACCAGCTGAAAGTCAGTACCAAAGCAAGTTTCAGAAAAGTGATAGTTTGAATCTTACATTTGCTGTGAAACATTTGAAGAGCTTTGAGATTCTTGAGCGATTTATGAAAACATTATAAAGAAAATTTCAAAGAGCTGCTAAAGTACCAGCAGATTTAACTTGAAACACAGGCCTGCACGAGGATTAGTAGCTGAGAACCACAATATACAATGCTCCAGAACAGGAGGCAAATACTGCGATTAACCTGCATTTGGTTGCATTTAAGTCCCAATGCTCACAGAGCCTCACAAAGCATCTTTGTACACACTGAACTTATACAGGTTTTAAAAACTGTCGTCAAGTCTACCTAGGCTCCAGTGCTCCGATTCCTTAGCCTCCAGCACACACTCACAAAATAATCTGCTAATTTTAAAGAAATCAAACTGTATTTCTGCTTGTCTGGAAGGGAGAAGATAACGGAAGCTAACATGCACACAAATGGATCTCCTGTCCACAGTTACTTAAATGCCTTTTCCCAGAGTTGCATCCAATGAAACAGCTCATCCCTCCAGGACATGCAACAATGTGGGGGGACATTTCCCTGGAAAGGGTTCCAGAACACAATCACATTTGATTAATTAGCACAAACACCAACAGAAAATACAGAAAAGTGCACGTTCTTATATTTTCTTATGACTCTCGAYTGATATTAAAAGGAGTCTAAGGCAGGAATTCTGCACATGAGCTGCTTTCTTTTCTGGAGCCCATTCCTCATCCAGTTGTAAAAATCAGACGCATTACTACAAAATACCTCCTTTTATTTCTCCTCCTCTGCCACTCAGTCTCCCATTAACTCTGTAAATTGGAGTTTTTAATCCTAACATTAACAGCTGTCCCACTGCTAGGGAAATTTGATTCCTTCAGATTCCTAGAATATAGTTACTCAGCTTTCAGAGGTGAGATCTAGTCAGATACTTATCCCCTAATGAGTATCCTTACGAGGCTGGTACTGCGTGCCATCTTAATCAAGCCACAGAGGCAYAGCATAACAATAAGAAAGTTAAGTTGAACGCATAGACAATTTGTAAGGTCAGACTAGACTTCATAAACCTCCCTCTTGCAAACCAGAGATACAGCATAGCACATTATCAGACCACATTAGACCGAACAGTTTGTATAAAGCCAACAGCACTCATATGTCCAAACCGGTTTTATTTCTCACTTCCAAATACTAATTAAATTATTAGCTTACATAACTTATGCAGATAATATGAAAGAAAGATATAAAAAGTGTAATTTACGGGCAGGCCTCAGCAGCATAACCAATCTTATCCATCTATGATGTGAGGGAATCGCTCTTTGTAAGGAAAATCAAATCAGCGCTTTGGTTCAGCAGCACAGCAGCACCATCTGTGAAGGAGGCAAACTACCCCTCTGCCTAGTTCCACTGTATCAGCTATGGCAAAGAGCACTGCCAAGTCACCAACAGCACCAACTGGTTTTGTGAAAGAAATCTGTTCATTTAACGCCCCTTTTCCAGAGTCTGGACACAAATGCAGCTCACTGAAATTTATTTTATTAGCTTTAAGCAGCATATTTCAACCTTTATTGTTTGCTTTTTTTCAGCTTCTTTACCATCTGTTACTGGAGAAAAAAGGACATAGTTTAAATCCTGGCATCACTGGCAGGACAATAACGTGGCACATCTCAGTAGTTTATTACCAGATGACAGGTACAAAGAAGCCCCTTTCCCTGCAGATGGAATAGGAGGTCATGTGATGACATTTCCCACCAGCATAATAAAAATATGAACATCTGGTGGGTGGTCACTAGAAGAATTCAGTAACAAAGCTAGTAAAAATGTATTAGCTCCAATTGCCATCAAAATTCAGCCAAATGAGGGAAAACATTATATATACAATGAGTTAACAAGTTGTAATTCTGTAAAATCTAACACACAAAATACCATCCTGTAACAGCATCTTAAAAGTCTGTCTTAAAAAGTTACAAAGACAAATATGGAAATTCAGATTTCAGGCACGAGTCCAACTCAGTGTCCAGCAATCACTGCCATGAGTTTACCTTATCTTTTCTTGATTTATAAAACAAACTCCCCCTCAGAAAATGAGCAAACCCAAAGAAACCTTGTCTGTCTTATACTTGAAGCCCTTCTGCCTACCTCAACATGACTGCTTGAAGAAACAAGGGTTTTCTTGCTGCTGATATTAAATATCTTTTTTGAACTGGCCTTTTTTCCTCTCTCTTTGCTCCACAACCAGCTGCTAATACTACAGTGATACCGCAATCTTCCTATAGGCTGAAATATAGGATACGAGTTGTGCAAAGTAAATTCTTGCCCTAATCCTGTTGCAGGGAGGATCTTGGACCCAGCCAGGTTCTGGTTCCATGACAGAACTAAAAGACTGACCTACCCTTGCCAAAGACAGCTCTACCTGTGGCTTTCCAGAACCAGGGAAGAATTCTAAGCTGCTGCAGCGTGCAACATAACCCTTACACAGCTCTCTCACTTCAGGGAACTTGCACTGTAGTGATAGAGACCCTCAAGGCCTTCAGCCACTCACATACAATCCACACATTCAAACAGTAAAAGTCATTAATTGTATAGAGCAGAAATTAGTTCTTTGCTATAATGTTTCCAGATGATTTTCAATTAAGTAACCCCTAACCTTCTACTTTCAAGGACTTAAAGCTCTCTTCTGATAAAAGCACAAGATAACTAAGCTTTGAAAAGGTGCTACAATGACAGTTGTAAAACAAAACAAAACCCACACACATTTCAGGCTTTGCAACATGCTCCATGAAGGAAGAACTCCATGATCGTATCCCAGAGAGATCGCAAAAATCTTCCATCGGTAAAACTACAGGAGGCAGACAACCATTCAGATGCACCAGTCCACAAGCCTACTGCTAAGGTTTCAAATCCTGGTAACCAACTAGAGACTAGGCAACAAAATCAAGGAGTCTTCTCAACAGTTTTTTCTCTTCTGAAAGCACAAAACGTAAATGAGAAAGCTTACCCACTCTGCTACCTCCATGACGCTACTTTGATTTGCACGTTGATCATTCAGGTCAGTGTATTTTCTTCTGAACTGTGCTGTCCACTAAAGACCACAAGGTCATGTTCTACATCTGCTGGTATTTGGAAGGTTTTAAAGCCTCCCTGCTAACTGTCCATATAAACTAGCATTGCTACTTTTACATTTTTATTTCTAAGCAGTAGCAAAATGGGGAGAGATAAGTGAGAGATGTTTATCTTGTTTTTACCTCCCGTTAATTCCATGGTTAGCTTTTCATTCTCAATCATCTTCTTTTTCTCTTCTAACTCTGCAATCAGATTTTCTTTAAGCTCAATTTTCTTATCTTCAAACTCCTTTGCAGCAGCCTTCTTTTCCTTGACATAATTCTTCTCCACCTGATCAGTCTAAYGCAAACCAGAAGGAAAAAAAAGGTTTAGCTAAGGAACAGAAGCGCCAAGTCGATGACATTGCAACAGCTTCTCTTTCAATTGCACTGTTCTGATTAGCTTCTCAATTGAAAACTATAGTCAATTCTAAAGAGTATCAATGCCTAAATAACCAACAGAAAACCATAAAAAAAAATCACTAAGTAAATACTACTACATTGACAAAAAAATTTACTTCATTTTAAATGCTTTTTAATGTTGCATAACATATCAAGACTCTAGCAAAGAGCTCTTCAGATCTACAAAATCACTATCATTTATTACCTTAAACAAGCTCCTTATACAATTCAATCATACAGCCAGCATACTGCAGTCCAAGAACAGGTATTTCTTTTAATTCTACTTTAATGACAAAGTTACTTCAAGTAATATCAACAGCAGGCTGTACTATGTAGCAGCTGTAATAACACTAACCAGATGAAGAAAACTTCTTTAACTCCTCTGGGAAAACAAGCACAAGTACTAGTTGATGAAACAGTAGGCTTATACCCCTCCCATTCAATTAATATGTATTTTCATAAATTAAGAATACTTACTTCCAGCTGGAGGAAAAGTTCTGAAAGACAAGAGAGACCTAATTTATTACCCTGAAAGATGTACAAAGCAACTCTCCCAGCATTTTTAAATCATTCAATACTGCAGCCAAGAGTCTTGGCAAACTAAGGAGGGTACATACTCACTCAACCTCTAGTCTCATTTTGCAATTTTACACTGAAATTTTACACAAAAAATCCATAGAAACACATTGTTAATTGCAGTTTTCTACAGCTCCYACAAGCAGAGTCGCAAAGGTTACACAGCAGTAAGCCATTACTACACATTTCTGTTCAACTCAGCTACTATTTTCAGCAGTACTAAATATGTAGTCAGTCTTTCCTTCAGTTTAATTCTCCTCTGCAATAAGTCAATGCTAGATGCAACTTTTCAGATAGAAGCTTGAAACACAGCTGAATCTATGGCTGGCAAAGAATCAGAGTTTAAACCAATTTCATGAATTCCAGCAACGACTGTTTCAGCTTTTAAAACATTAATGTATTTAATTCACATCTGTTTTCAGGCTGTATATGCCTAAAAAACAGGCAAGGAACATATTATATATTGCTTAAGTTCTAACACATGACAAAGTCAAACAGAGGGATGAGGCAGATGGATTTCTGGGTGTGGAATAGTCCTACTACTAATGTTAGTGTAATTCCTAACAACTTGAAAACAAACAGGATTGAACCCCTCTTGTATTTCCTGGGGGAAGCACTGCCAAAACAGTTTTTAATCCAAGGCTCTGACAAGAAAAGCAAACGAAGGCGCTTTTTCAGTCCTCAGGTCACCATATTTTACCAGCATATTAAGCTTTGGCAATACCTAAAATAGTAAAAGTTTCTGTAAAGATCATAGACTTCACATATGTTTTGGAGAAGCCTGTAGTAGCATCACAGTACAACTATGCCTCCTCTCCCCTCCCTTTTTTAAGGGTATCTTTTTGTACTGGAAAGTCACTTCAAATTCCATCTAAAGAGATAATGGCATAATAAAATAAAATTAAAAAAACCAAACCTTTTGTTTGCAAAGGGTTCTGTTATTTGAGCAAGGAAAACAGTATTTCCATTATGGAAGTAATCAAACATAGGCAAATCCAAGCAGTTGCTTTAATCTGTGTGAAATTCAGAAAAAACAAATCCCACACCCCTCAATATCGGAGCACAACATAAAAGACCATTCTTCCTATAGTACGAGGCAGTTGGATTTTTATCATAAAATTGAAAGTTATCACAATCTGCCCTCCTGTGGAAGAAATATGCTGCTGCAGCACTGGTCCTTGTCAGACAAAACACAAATTATCAGAGCATCCTAGTATTACTAGAATGTAGCTCTAACCTGTATGAAACTCGCCTCGGAAGCCAGATTCCTGTTAGCGAGAAAAACTGAGTTCAACTCACTTGAATTCCTCAAGCAAATCCTTTATTTCCCCAAGCACTTTTGGAAAGATCCAACTTGACTCTCATAAAATTGCCACTGCCTTTTTGACATATTTCCCAGTGCAATGGCCCAGCCTTTACAAGATATCATCTCTAGAAGCAGAACAGTTACATTTCCTATTTCCATTCAAAGGCTTCTGTAAAAGGCCCTGCTTCATTATCCAAGAGCAGAGGCTACTTGAGAAAGAACAAGCAAGTTGGTAGGAAGGCAAACCGATCTGATTTCCAAGCCATTTCTCTGCTGTAACATGGTAAAGGCTAACTGGAATGGTTGAGAGTTTGGCACTTTAAAAATTAACTTGGGCCTTCGCTCCTGAAACAGAGAGCCAGAACACAAAGTACAGGCAGCCCATTCGACGCCACAGCTGTACAGAACAACAGTCTTGGCAGCAAACTCTCTATATTGTTCCACAGCATGAAACAGATCTTTGGGAAAGCACGTCCTAACTTTCTACTCCTGTGAATAGAAAGAAACAGTAGTCCTGAATCTTTAAGACACAAAAGAAGTTGAAGTGGGAAACTGTAGATTAGGTATGATGCCCATCAAAAACGGAGCATTTTTACTTGTTCTATTTCACACCGATGAGGACCAAAACTGTTTATTGATGTTTACTAAACGCTCAGCAAACAAGGCTGATGAAGAAAATCATGACAGATTCTGTCATGCTTCATGCATCCTCAAACAAACAGTGTGCTGCCCACAAAGAGACAGAAGCAGCCTTGGTTCCAAGAGGAACCTATTCTTTAAAGGATAGAATTGACCTTATTTTCCTTCAGGTTTTTAGGAAAAAAGATGTGAAGTATTTAATCCGCATGCAGCTTCGCAGACAGAAATGCAGCTTACCTGCATTCCGTATCCTCTCTTTGTACTGCTGGTCCAGTTTTTTCATTCTTTTCTGATATTCCTGAAGAGTACCTAGTTAAAACAGATTGATTCCCATTGAGATTTTATTTTTTCCTCATATTATATTCTCAGGTAGCCAAACACTACTTGAAACAACAATACTAATGCTCAAAATCAGGAAACTACAGCTCTATCTCTATAAGAATATTCCCTGCTTTTTTCCAGAAAGCACAAAGACTACTCATTTTAAGAGATGCTTATTTTAGTACGCAGAAGCTTACCTACAAGCATGTAAGGCAAGGAAGAAGTATCAGAAGTGGCTGACATTTTTCAGCAAGGAGAGCACAACTGAGAGGCAACATCTGGTCAGTAAAGGATGCTACTTACAGCTTTCAAAATCCCAATCCTTCTACCACCTCTGCAATTGTTTTCAATTCAATCTTCAGCTTTGAAAAGTGCTGAAAACTGTTTACAAAAAAAGCTACCCCCCTTCAGAACTTACCTTCCTGCAATTGTTGCAATTGCCTCTTGAGAGATGCCAGTTTGTCCTGATACATCCTGTAGAGAGAAAGCACAAAATTACATAAAAAAATGAAAAACAAAAAACAGTTTATTTCACCATTTGTTTAGATTATTACGTGTTTACACTGAATTAAAAACTTTTGAGAAGAACTTCAGAAAACAAAAAACAATAAATGAAAGAGTATCATTCCACTTAAAAACCCTACAGCCCCATTAATTTTACAACACACAAATCAATTATTTTGGGAACAATCACAGCAGAATTCTCTCTTGTACATGGAAATCTAACATGACACCAGACACTTAAACAGAAACATTCTGCCCCTTTGTCGCTGCCACTTTGTCAGATCTTAATATTTGTGTATTAGTTCCCTACTTATAAAATGGAAGGCATTTCCTCAGCTTACAGAGGACTTGAAGTTATAAGCAAGCCTCCCCCAGCACCCACATCAAAAAAGCTAAAAGCAAATCCGAAAGCACTAGGAACAGATTTCGTATTTCCCTTCTCACCTATCTGCAGTTTAACACAAGCTTCATCTTCATGACCTGAATATAAACATTTCTCTACCAGTAAGCAAGAACACAAATGCTGCAAATATACTTAGATGTCAAGAGAAGCTATTTCAAGGCTCCAAAAAGCCTATCTTCTTGGACATTGCTGGCACTCTATTGTTTAAGGAATTTTAATAGATAACTTGCTTTTTACTTGGCCTGAATCTAGTAGGTCCTTTGATTTAAGAGATCTTTCTGCAGAGGGATCAATTTGCAGCAAAACTGGCTGCTCCCAGAAACCTGCACCTATTTGGTTGTTCAGAACAGTAGCAGCACTTGGTTTCTTGAGCATATATGGAACAGAAAGAGTAACTGAGGAAAGAAGAAATACAAGTATATGGACTCATTAACTATTACATCGGACTAGGAACTTAAAAAAAAATCCCTAACCCAGGCCCAAAACTTTGCAAAGCTTTATGCAAAGAAAACAAAGTACTGACTTACTTTTATTAGAATAGGTTACTTACTGTTCTTTCATTTCTACAAAGTCCTCTTCCTCATGTTTTGCCAGGTCAGTTTCACTAGCATCCTCAGTATCTAAAAGAGGTAAAAAATGATTTGTTAAAACTAAAGTAGTATTAAAAAGCAAAGAAGTCAATCATTTAAAAAAGAACAGGCAATTGAACTTCAGATACACAACTCAACAGGCCTCTGGAAAGATGAATTCAGCAGTGAATTGAACCCCATCTGTTCCTGCAACTGCAAGTTGTCCCATATAGATCCACTCATGGGTTCACAATGAAGCTTACATCAAGTTTGAACAACTTCAGCTTAAGATACCCTGGCAGTTTCTTCCCAGTTTAAGACAACAGATTCTACATTAGTGCCTACGAATACAAAGGTGAGATGGTAACACAGTCCAAAGACTCTGAAATGCATTTCACAAGGAATACGCTACTACTGGATGCCATTATGGCTTCCAAAGATAACAAGTAAAGTTACTTGCTATGATCTGGAATTGAACTCTCAGCTACACATTTCACAGAAGTATTTCAACATTTACACACAACAAAGACTATCACAAATACATAAAAATAGCCCCAATTTTGCCAGTAGATAACTATAAATAAACTAACATGGCACTGCTAGTTTTCTACTACTCCTTTTTAAGGTTTCTATTTCTGAGACTAGGTAGCCAAGAATTAATTACCCTTCCTCTTCCAGAGAAAGTCAGTTTCTCTAGGGCAGAGTTAAGATTGACTTAAAGACTACAACTGTAAAGACTTAACTACAGTTATATTCCCTATAAGGGGGAGAGGGGGGTAATCAGTCTTTTAAATCCAGCCTTTCTCAGATTTTTCTTAAACTACGAACAAATACCTTAAGCTTATTTATACGAAGGTAAAATTCAACGCATCAAAAGAGAAAGCAAAGTGTTTTAATTGAAAGCGAGGTTACCATAAGAAAGGGCTCCATGCTTATCTCGCTCGTGTGCAACAGCTGAGAGCAGCACCACCGAGCCGGGAGCCGTCACCTCTGTGAGGAGCTGCACCTTCGGCGCTGGCCCCGGTTCCTCCTCGGGAGGGATGCGGCTGCCAGGGCAGCAGGCCCACGCCGAACCCCCACCGCTCCGCGCTTCCCGCTTCCATCGCCCCTCCTCCCCCCGGAGCGCGCTTGTTTCCTCGCCGCCACAGCCCATCCCCCCCCGCCGCCTCCCCAGGCCAAGGCCCCCCCCCGCGCTACCGACCCTCGTCGGAGTCGCGGGCCCGGGCGCTCCGCTCGCCGTCCTCCTCCTCGGCGCTCTCCAGCTCCTCCTCCTCGTAGTACTCGGGGCCGGGGGGCATGACGCCGGCGGGCGCCCCAGGCGGAGCAGGGGCCGGCGGCGTGGCAGACACCAGCCCGGCCGCGCTCATAGCGACGGGACGCAGCCGCCGCCCGCCGCCGCCTCCGCCGGGCGCTCGGCAACCGCGCCAGGTCCCGCGCTTCCGCTTCCGGGCTGCCCCCGCCCTGCCCGAGCGCGGGCCGGCCGCGCCGGCGAACGCCGCGGGCACCTAAAGGCGGGGTCCTCGCGGCGGGGCGGGAGAGGGCTGCACTGAGGGGCGGGGTTCTCGCGGCGGGGCGGGGCTGCACGGGGGCGGGGTTCTCGCGGCGCCGCCGGTTCGAGTCCCGGCCCCGCCAGGTGTAAGAGTGTCGGCGGGCAGCCGCTCAGCTGGGCTGGGTTTCCTCGCCCTGCAGCCGTCCTGCTAGTGCTACAGCCGCGGTGGGAGAGGGGCTGGCGTGCCCAGCTCCCTGTCCAGCTTCCGCCGACTGCAGACATGAACAAGAGCTGGGCTCTTTCTCCAGGACAGTCTTGCTTCGTGGTGACCAAGGCCCACGCAGCTCCAGTGGGCGTGACTGCACGGCAGTCGCCCACCTGCAGGGCCCTGAGCGGATGCCTCTGTGCCAGGGGTCCGGCAGCAAAACCAGTGTTTCCCTCTGCCACCTGGCAGCGGAGGGCAATGGGAACAGCTCCAGTCTGTGTTTGCGCTACGGCATAAAAACCCACCTTGTGCATGCTTCAGGAGCTGCCTTTGCCAGCCAGCAGTGCTTCCCCTTCAAGGGATTTATGGGGGAAAGGGGATTTTGACAGACGGAGATCAATATTCTCACTTTGCCACAACAATGACCCCATCTATCCTAGTGAAATGCCTCCATCACAAGCCACAGAAACTACAATGGCGCTTTTGCTCAGTAGGCAATCAGGAGTCGGATGTTACAGTAATAGGAATGGACTTGTTAAGACACTTCTATCCCTTCTATTTTTTCCCTTTTTATATAAATGATTTCCTTGTTCCTCAATAAACTGCAACCATGGTGCTGTGATCTCACATTCACCAGGTGAAGCAGCTACTTCACACCAGTAAATAGCAGCTTTCAAAAAGCAAAAGTGTTTAAATCCACTATGAACACCTCACACCTGTCAGATACTGATTATTCTCCTGCCTGCGCACTGCTACAAAGTTAAGGACCAAGATATGGACGCTGCAGTGAGATTCACATTCAGGAACCATATTAAATATATGATCCCAGTCAGCATGAAAAAGCTTCAAATTGGTATCTCAGGCTGTCTCATTTAGCTCTTTTCTGCAAGTGTAAGTCACCTGGGAAGAACTGATCGATTCAGTTCACCACCTCTGGCAGAGCTGCACTAAATGCTTACCTCAACACTTGCAAGGTGCATTCCTCAAATGCACAACCTACTGACTCAGAGATACTATAAACATCTAACCAGGGAAAAGGAAAGAAAAGATAATAGGTTCTATCCAAAAAAAGGATTGAACTCAAAAACACTGCAGTGCTTTTATTTTAAACTAGCCAAACCAGCCTTTCACCAGCCAAGAAGAGCACCAGGCCCTACCCAATCTTTGTTCTGGAAAGAATAGTAATAATGCAATACAATACCTGCACTTTGCTTTTCTGTAGGTCATCCTGAAGATCTGTTTGCACAGACTGACAATTTTTAACTTGGAACACCCATGCAAAGTATGCATTACACCTTTTTTACATAAGTAAACATTACTTTTTATGGGAGATGAGGCTGAGACACAACCAAAAGTCAACGCTATTGAGAGCAACTTCATGATCCGAGTGTTCTGTTTGAGGGCATTTAACTTGGCACACTGGAGATCTAAACACCGGCGCTGGTAACCCTCTCTTTGATTCTCAGTAACACGGGGAGCTACGGGCTATCAGCGTGCAAGAAAGCAATCCTTTTGCATTTCTCCTCACAGCAAGAGCTACTAGGACTGCATGYGGCCACAGGGCGAACAGGAAAGGGTGCGGTGGCTGCTGCCACACCACATGAGCTGACTGGGTGCCCCAGCTGCACCAGAGAGTGCTAATGGTACTTCCTCTCCCCAGGGACTTGCACCTGGCTTGCATTGTTTAAATAACTTTCCCAAAGTCATACAGTTGCATCAGAGTTAAAAATAGAAATCATACTGGCTAAAACCCTTTCTCAGAACTAACCAGACCCCACTCAGAGCTTTACAACAAACTTTTCCCCTTTGTAATGAGCTCTTTTACATTTCTTTTCTGAATTTCTTCCATGTGTCCACACATTTAGCCCATCAGCTCCTCAGCAAGCTTTAACTGCTGTGGATAGCACATGAGTAAACTAGTTGCAAGTGTGGCTGAACCAAGGCTGCCCTTCCAAAGTTAATTGATCCTGTGTTACACTGCCTCAGCACTTTCTGCTTGTCTGAAGCAGATTTATCCTTTAAGAGAAGCCTGTCTTTCACACATCATGTAAAGGGCAGGTGCATGTACTAATGTGAGGGCACACAAGAATCCTTTGAACAGGAGCTGTGTACGGTGAATGAGTAAGAAACTGCATGTAGTTGCTGATGAAAAAACCTTTAGCTCATTCTGTGGTCAAAACCGGAATCTCACTGCTTGCTCCCTCCATACTAACTCCTCATGTTTAATATTAGCCTTCTGGAGACACCCTATACTGTCATCTCTCAGGCATTCAGTGGGAACCCAAGGGAGGAGGTTCAGCTTTAAGGAATGTCATGTTTCCCTTACAAACACAGCAACTTAGCTGTCTACGCCCCAAAGAGCTATCAGGGAAAATTTAAACTTCTTTTTCAAGCTATTTTACTTGGCTCACATTTTCATTAAAGCTGTTGTTCTCATCACGACTCATTTATTATTTTATATACATTCACTTAGTTTGAGGAAAGATTTTTGCATCCTGCTTTGTCAACATCAGCCATTCACAGAGTAGCTCACACCAAAGTCAAGCTCAGTGTGTTTTTCTTTCCATTCATAAGAATTGGAGAAAAAAGTTACCAAGCTCAGCTTGTAAACAGAGATCATGGCAATTAATTTATTGTACAAATTAATGACTGTAACTAGAAAACCTATAATATAGCACCTTGGCCTTTGAAGAACATAATAGATACCAACACCCTTAGCTTGGGACACAGGTCTTTTAAGTTGTTGTACCTTTTGTTTCAAAGGACACATGATGATGGGCCTAGAAGAAAGCCCAGCAAGAAAATAGCTGTCAGAGACAAAACAGTAGAACAAGGTGGTGTGAGGTATTGGTAGAACATAAAGCTGTGGTCTTTCAGTTCTATTTAGCAGAAAAGTACCCCAAAATCAAAGGATATGTCACTGTGGGACCATACAACTGTAAAAAAAGGAGCGTTTGCCTCTAGATTCAGGGGCTGCAGAGAACTGCAGCAGYCAAGTGTGGCAGGAAAAGCGTTGTATCACCTTACCCCAACTTTCTGCCCTGAGCTCTTCTTAATTTGGGTCTTTTGGCCACGGCTAAAACTCCTCCTTCTCCTTTGAGACCCTTCCTTCTTCAAGCGCACTGCCGTAAGCGAGACCTTCTCCTTTCAGCTCCCTAGGGATCTCTTCCAGGTGTGACCTGCCACGGGGCATCGGGCTTTCGTCAGGGCTCCCCCGCCCTGGACAGCAGGTGCTCGAGACTCACGGCTGCCCTGTCACCGGGCCCTGACACTGCCACTCTCACACCCTGACCCCGGTGGGCCCCGACACGGCCTCCCGCACAGCCCGGGCCCCCACGGGGCCTGACACGACCCCGACCCGAGACAACCCCCCCTCCCCCCGCCTCCGCCAGCTCCAGAGCGTTAACGGCTCCCGGCTGCGCTCCCAGGCATCACCAATCGACGCCGATCCCCTCCCCCCTCCCACCTCACGCGAGCAGGCGGACTGAATCGAGCCCCGCTGGCGCCGTCCCCACGGGGCTGGGCGTGAGCCGCTCAGGTGGCTAAGCCGCGCGCCGAGTCTAAGGAGCGATCCATGAAGCGCGGCACCTAAGCTCCCGGGCTGTGTAGCCGAGCACCGATGTTCCCACCCCCCCGCTTTTCCTCCCCGCCCCCCGGCGAGCCTCCGCGGGCAGGCCGCGCAGCCGAGCGCCGAGACGGCGGCGCGATTGGCCGCGCCTGGCAGAAGGGAGCCGCACCTCGGGCGGCGGCGGGGCCGTGGCAGGAAGCGGCGGGGACGGGGCGGCAGCTGCCTCCTCCCCCTC
>NW_020450530.1:2389810-2411372 GCF_003343035.1 Apteryx rowi
GCCCAGCTGCCCCTTCCGCGCCGGGCCGGGCCGCTGCGAGCGCGGGGCAGCTGCCCTCAGACTTTGAGCTGCGCCCCGGGAGGGGGCGGGAGAGCCTCCCGCCAGGGGCGGCCGCTCTGCTCGGGGGCTCCCGGGTGCGGGGGAAGCGCGGAGCGGCGAGAAAGCCCTCGCGTCGCCCGCACCGGGGAGCGCCGTCGCAGCCGGGATAAGTGACATTCGCCCCCTTGAGATCATCCCTGAAACCCGTTTGCGAGCAAGCGACTTGAGCAGCATTAGTAGGGGCTGGGTGAAGTTCAAGTGAGAAGGGGAGCTTCGTTTCCAACAGTTTTCCTAAACCGAGCTGAAATCAAGTACATTGTTCTGGTTTTAGCAGAAAACACATCTGTTCTTTTGATGGGATCCAGAAATCATTTACTGTAGGTGCTAAATATAATCTAGCAGTGGTTATATTTGCAGAGCAAGCAGAAAGGAGGAGGCCACTATATGTTTTAGAAGCAAGTACTAGGCTCTTAAATTTCTGAGGTTTGTGTATGTATATATGTACGGGCACACACACACACACACACACATACATATATATACATGCATAATTGAATTTAGGGCCTCATATCACTTTTCAGAGGTAAGTAGGCAGAATTAATTACCTAATCCTATAACTATGATGCTTGTAAAATTTTAGTAGCTATTGAGTAGCCCTGGTAGCATCCAGGTTTTCCTGCGGTCGCTTACTCAGCCTTGGCAGAGCCGAGCAGCTCAGCGCTGAGTTTATGCCGAGCTGTTGCTGCTATCTGCACGCCGGGTGTTTTCCTCCGGGTTGCGTTCTAGCAGTCGCCCGCTGACCTCGTAGGTGTGTGGAGGACGCGCTCACTCTGCACATGCTCTAGTGGCAGCTGCAGTGTTTGTTTAAAAACAGCAAAACAGGTGGTGCTGGTATGGCCTCCCTCCTTGTTGCGGAGAATCCCCATGGGAAGAGGACTTTTCCAAGCTATGCGAGACTCTCTCTCCAAGAGGATTTCAGATTACGTTGCCCGCCTTCCAGGATAGTAGTCTAAGCAAGAAGACGTAAGCAGTTCGGTTATGGATGCTGGGACACTCCTCGCCTCGCCCGTTGAAGCTGTTCCACAGCGTGCGACGTGATTAGAAGCTCGTGAGCTAAGAGAGCAGCAGGGGAATGACCGCAGTTTACAGCGCTCGTGTTTGGGTGAGGATAAGCGGGTTCCAATCTGTTCTCTGAGGTTTGCTTACGTATTTTGAACAAAGCATTAATATTCAGTACAAGGCTTAGAGTAGTGTAGCTTATTTTGCTAGCGGTCATTTAGTATAGCAAAACTGGTACAAGATATGGTAGAGTATTAGTATTTCTGTACTGGGAATGGATTAGTGGTGCAGGGAATACTACACCTGCTCTTTCTTTTCTGTTTTGTTTGTATTTAAAACTGTATTACTTCTGGTAGCTAACTAATTCTGATTTCTGAAGGAGTAATGTAACAATATAGGTAGTTTTAAATGTAAATACTTGTTGACAAGCTCTCTCTTTTTTTAAACACTGAAGTTAATAGAAAATGTCTGATAGTGCTTTATGCACCCACAGTGAGGCTGCAAACTGTTCATATCTGTATTAATGTATTTTGGGGGGTTGTCAAATTAAGATTTTTTTGTTGTTGTTTACTCAATAATGAATTATTCATCATATAACTTCCTTTGGCATTTGATTTGAGGAAAGCTGAGCTAAGTTGTTTCCATCTTCTCAATATGAGAGTTTTCAGACTGCAAACATTCTTTTGTGTATGTATTACCTATAGTGGCTCTCTGCACATGTCTCACTTTGTTACCTCTGCTAACTATCAGTTAAAAGGATCCTTGCAAGTTAAATAATTTTTTCTGCTTATATATTGTAAATATCTATCTTATACCAACAGTCATCTGTTGCTAAATTTATTTTTCATGATGTGTTGCAGAATGGGATGGTCTGTTAACAGAACTGGGCTCTGTCCCTTCTTCTGACTAGTCAGCTGGCTTCTGTCTAAGGAAGAAAAAACCCTTTGAATGTAGCTAGTTTGGAATTTGTTGGGCAAACATAGGCTGTTCAGGAAACCCTATGGCTGGGAAGAGGAGAGGTGGTAACATCAGCGAAGCTCGCTGCACGAAGGGTGGGATCGGTGAGTCTAGACCAGGAAGACGGACTGGTTGTTTTCCCTGTTTACTGGTTTTTGTTCCAGGTCATTCTGCAGCCTCATGAAATGCTTCTGTGTTCAGATTATGAGAACAGGATGGGGAGGAGGTGTTCGTGAAACACTTTCAATTTTATTTATTTGTTGATTTTGCAGAAAAATGTTTAGCGTTTAAGCTTAGTATTGTTTATATAGAAGAGAAAAACCCTTTGAAGAAAAGAACAACCTTTTTGTTTTAAGAAAGAATTCAAGTTCTTCTAACAACCTTTCCATGGTTCAGTTACAGGATTTACAACATTGTTCAGTAAAAGTACGAGTTTGATATCTAAGATGTGCAAGAAGTAGATTTTTATAAAACTGAATTTCAGCGCTTGCTCAGCTTTTTAGTAGATGTATCTCTACCCAGCAGGAAAAGAATTCAAAAAGAGCAAACCAAAAAAGGAGCATTTTATTTTATGCTGTATCATTTTCAAACTACTTCCTTATCTGAAGGCCATTGATTAAACCAGGATGATTTGATTGCCTTTGGCTTAGTGCTTCATAACAGACGTTACGCAGTGGCGTTGTTCATTAGGTCTCCCGAGGGTAGCTCAGTGGGGTTTCCCGACACTGTCGTTATCACTCTCTGAAATCACTGTGCTATATTTATTTTATTAGGTGAAACATACTTTACAAAGTATTGATCTGATAAATCCATATTTCAGTAGACATTTTGGAGTAAAAAGAAGGAAATCTCATCCTATTTTGATGTCGGCAGCACGCCTTCTGACTTTTTCGTTTTAATGGTCTGCTGGAGTTGAGCAGCCGTATCATCGCGTGTGAAGCTTGAGCATGCAGTCTGCACCATTAAAAATCATCCTGGGGTACTGCATGTCCCCAACTGTAATCTGTGAACCTCAGTTCCTAATTAACGAGGAGGACAGCTGAAATATAAATTAAAGTAAATGAATTGGGTGTGGTCTTCCCTCTCCTGAGCTACTGAAGGATGTTGGAAACCTGCGTTTGAATGTCCTCCTAGATCTTTACGATACTGTGGCAGCTTCTGTCGGATCTTTCCGAAACCTCGCTTCAGAGCATTAAAGAACAGTGCTTCTAATGTTGTGTATTACTTGCTCTGTTGAAATATATATTAGGTCTTTAAATTAAACTTCATGCTGGAAATATGGAAAAAATGCATGTAAAGATTCATAGGCTTTGCTCTCAGATTGAAGAAATGTATGGTACTGCTAGCAAAAAAAAAAAAAAACTTGTTTGAATTCAAAGAGGTTTTTTTGAAATTAGGTTGTCTTGGTGGCTTGGGAGAAGCTTGTTTTTACTGAGGATGGCAAAGAATGCGTTTCTGAGCTGTTTGGAAGTTTTCTTGTTTATATACTCATCCTTGGGTTTGTCTTACTGGACTTTCCCTTTGTGTAAGAAATTGTTAGATTAATTTGTAGGGACAGGGAAATTTCGGATTTAATATAGGGAGCTTACAAAACAAGTTTGTCTGAGTTGTTAATGAAGTAAGCACTTATGCCCTTGAACAGGTAATAGCTTGATGTTGATGTAATTACTGTTTTTCCCCGCCCTGAATATTAGGTCAAAATGGACTCTGGCTTATTTCAAATTTAATGAAACGGATAGCTAGGTGGGAACGCGCAGTTGCATGCCTTACTGCTTAGCTACAGACGACTTTCAAACAAGGCCATTCTCACAGTTTGTTCAGCCTATTAATTTCAATTTATTTTTCTAAAAATTAGTATAATTAGGTATAGCTGGATGATGTCGGTTAATGGGGCAAGGTTAGGATGGTTCATTCAGACGAGCTCATCTCCATCAGGTTAACTTCAGAGTTCTGAAGCAGTGAATTCACCTTTTGCGCCCCCTTGTTTTGCCTGTCGTTCTGCTGAGTATGACACCGGCGTGCCTGAGCGACCGGGAAACTCCTCAAAAGCAGAGTAAATGGTGCCCTGAGCGTGTCGTGCTTTCAGTTGTGAAACAACTTGGTGACTTTGCTTCTGTAGAAGCAGCTTTGCTGCTGCTGGCTGTGCTGTCTTGGGAAGAGCGAGCCGGCTGCGCTTACCTAAGCAGTTGTCGCTCACAGTAGCAGCGTTAACCCCGGGTCCTGGCTAAATTCCAGTTGAGGAAACTATACCCGGCCTACCTACATTTCCCCGTAGCCTGGAACTTGTATGTTTGGGGGTTTTCTTGTTGTGTGGGTCTTAGTTGTGAGAAAAGTTAAAAGAAGAATATTACAAACTATTATTGTGATAGGGAACATGACAGAGGCCATGTCCCCGAGTAACTGCTTTTCAGCACTGGGGGGAACAAATCTTGTACCTAGTGTATGCGTTTTCACATATGTTAAGCAGTTTAGGCTGAAAGGTGTTATGACTACCAGATACTATCATCATTTTACGAGCACGATGTCTTTATTAGATTGGATTTGATGAATATGTGCCAAATAGCGTGCATGCTGAGTCTGCTTCTGGAGAGATGCAGATAATGTGCTCGCTTCCTAAATTAATCTTTTCCCCCCCCCCTTTCCTCTTAAATAAACAATCTGAGATCCTCTTGCACAGAATCTGTTATAAAATTGAGCAGATTTCTTTAGGGTTGCCCTTGAACATTGTGAGTGTTTAAGCCAGATTTACAAGAGTGTAGTCACTGATGATTCATGTTGAGATGATGTTTTTCTTCCCTGTAATGGAGCATATCTGAATATGTAGCATATGGTACTGCTGAAAAATGTTAAATGTAGAGCCCAGATTTGATTTATTACACAGTGAAAAGAGTTTGGATTTTTAGTCTAACACTAAGCAGAAAGCTTTTGTAAACAGCTCTGGCTGCTGCTTTTGTTGTTGGATGCACTGTGTTGTAGTGGTAACTTTTCAAAGAATTCCTTTAAATGAAAACAGCTTTCTTCCACTAATTATTTATGTCTGTTACACTGGAGAAAATGTATACATTTACTGGATGTTTCATTAAAAAAGATGTGATTTCTGAGACGGAAACAGGTTTGAATGCATTGTTTCAGCAGCTCTGTCCTGTCAGTTCACATAGCCCTGTAGCCATCCAGTGGGATGTTTATTTGCCTGCAGGTCAGTCTCCTTCTTTTGGATGAGAACTTAAAAACTTAAATCCTTTTTGCCTTGTATGGGGAGCAGAGATATTAAGAATGTGTAGATGGATGGCTTTCTCCTGTCTTACTCACCAAAACATCTTCTGGTACTACCAGCAGTGTTGCATGCCACTTGGTTGGCTGCTTGCTGACTAGGATTTCATATTGCTAGCGATAAGGGTCTTGAAAGCCGAAATAGTCTATGCAAATATAGTTGCATGGGGGTGTTGGAAGGAGCACAGCTCCATTTCTTGTTTCAGAGAAGTCCTTTCCCCCTTCTCCCCCTGCCCCTCTTTGCATGACTGCTGGAGGTTTTTTGGTGAGGTGGGGGGAAGAAGAAAATGTATACCTTGATTCATCTAGTACACCAGGCAAAGTGTACTACAGGGCGGCTGGAGACATCCTGAATT
This sequence comes from Apteryx rowi, assembly GCF_003343035.1. Lineage (NCBI taxonomy): Eukaryota > Metazoa > Chordata > Aves > Apterygiformes > Apterygidae > Apteryx > Apteryx rowi. The sequence goes on from NW_020450530.1 coordinate 2,395,492, forward strand.
CCAGTTGTGTTTCCTTGTGCTCTCCTGCATTTCTTAACCGTCCATCTTTTAGATGATTGTAATATCTTCAGAGCTGGCATTSCTTCTGCTGTGGCTTTGTAACTCTTCCTACAGTGTAACTGAAGCTCATGGGGGCTATAGAAATATAGATAACAAATAGTTGGTTGTAAGAGTGTGTTGGTTAAGCTTTTTAAAAAGTGATTTAAACAATATGCAGGAACCTTCTTTTGAACCTTAGAATGGTGTTTGCATTTGTCTTTGCTTTTTCTAACGAAAATTAACAGACTTATAAACATTATCATCACTGGTGAAAGAAATTCTACCCCAGATCTGGTACTATTTTTGTTAACCCAAAGATAAATTAGATCTGTAAAAATCTTAGCAATTAAAAGGAATATATACATTTTCTCAGTCTTTTTTTTTTTAATGAAAAATATTAGATGAGTCTTATTTACTTCCTACTTGATTTACGTCAATCTGCTTTGGGATAGAACCTTTCAGTTCAGCGCTGCTTGTGCCTTTGGCTCACTTTGGCTGGTGCAGATAAAATTAGAGTATGCTGTATCCATAAGGAAAAAAAATATTTATGGCATCATTAACAACTGTTTTATTAAATAAAAGGAAGCATTATCTGTAGTTGAAGGAATTAACTAATGACTTCTTGTTACCATCGCCTTCAGGATCTTAGATCCTCCCGTCTCTTGCCTCATTCTTAGTCATAGGTTAGAAGAGGAAAACAAGCTTTTTTTTTTTCCTCTCCCGACTCTTAAGCAGTTTCTCAACTTTAGATGAACTGATCATTGACCCAAACTATTTGAATAAACAGAAATTAAGCAGATGCTCCCTTGTCACCTGCAGAATGAACTACTGTTATTAAAACTCATTTAGCACATCAGCTAACTCTGGTTACCAGTTTTAACTTGCACATAAACTATTCAGAAAAGTAATAGTCTTGAATGAATTTTAATTTATAACATTTTTAACCTTAACATAGATTGGTCGTAATTTTAATTTTAACTTTCAGCTTCTTTCAAAAGAGGGGAAAAACATTTCTTATCTGGAAAGTATGCAAGTGGCAGAGCAGATAAGATAATTGAGACCTAAATGTGAGCTAGGATGGAAACTGAGTCTCTGTTAGAGAGTCGGGTCTCATCCAGTTTGCCACAGTCGGATGCTGCTTTAATGCATACTAATGCAATGAGTTTTGTCATCCTTTGGAGAACACAGTGACTTTTGACTCTCCTGCTGCTTTTGTATTAAGTCCTGAGCCTTTAGCTGAAGTGGTAGAGCTTCATGCTTTCATAGTCAGAGGTTTATGTTCATTTGTGGTAATGAAAAAAGGAGTATTTTATGGCTGTCCTACCTGTAACTACGTTTTGCTTCTAAAGCGAGGAATAGAAACCCAAAATGTTCCAGCTAGTTGTGCAACTGTTTCTCAAGCTTCTTTGTACAAATTTCTGTGCAGTGTCTTTATCTGTAGCAGGATCCACACAGAAAATAGCAAGCTTTCCATTTTCAATTATTCCTTCTGTGGAAGAGCTCCTGTTGTGGTTTTAAAGGTTGTATGTTCAGGACTTGATAGTGACCCAAGTGAGTAGATGGTGGTAATGCACATATGCAAAACTAGAATAAATGAATTGTTACTGGAATTATTTTATACTACAAAATTTCTTATTTTTACTTTGTTTACTTTAACTCTGCTTTTGCSCTTTTCAACTTTGTATTTCTGGGAGTGTTTTCTTCCCCCCAAGAGTACTTAATTTCTACTCAGGTTAGACTCTTAGGGAAGGTGAATTTAGTAGCTTCTTTATTAAAATAACTATTGTGCTTGGTTTTATGTTGTGAGAAATATAGTGTAGGAATGCTGCAGCTATTAGTAGTTTTAATCCAGAACAGGATCTTGTTCTTCGAAGCACCACGTGAACATGCCATAAAATGAAGATGCCTAATTTGTAAAGAGCTGCAGAAACTGCAAATAAATGTGTGGTGTACAATAGGAGCAATTCAAAATCTAAAGACTCACTAAATATCATCTTAGCCAAATGCTCCGAATTTCAGGTGTGTTTGGGACCTTTTTTATATTTGAGATTGTAACTGTGTGTTGTAATGAGATTTCTGTCAGTGTGGCAAGGATTGCTCAGTGCATTGTAGTAAGGTAGACAATAATTTGCTGGCTAAAGCTTGTTGTTTATTTTCCTTTTTTTCCTGGCCACCTGAATATTTTAGAGGAAAGTTGTTTGTATTTTTGAGCAGTCTTACTGTTTGTTGATCTGCTGAGCCCAAACTGGCCAGAAGTGGTCAAATCAAATTGCTGTCTCATCTGTTACACATTTTACATTGGATTTAGGTGCTGGAGAAGTTCAGAGCAGCAAAGGGACAAGAACCCAGGTCTGCTGATACTGCAAGTCAGCAACTGGAGCCCCAGGCTACCAGTGCAGCTCTGCTTGTGTACAAGGTCAACTGCTTGCAAATATTATAGGAAGGCCTGTATTCAAATACTATTTATAAGACCAGACTAATTTCTTTCTTCATAATGACGGCCTTTCGGCTGATGACAGGAATGGAATCCGGAAGAACTGGATTTTTATATGCCAGTAATCAGCTGCATATCCACAGGGAAGTCGCTTGCTAGCTTTCTGCCTCAGTTTTTTATCTGTATTTAAATTAAAGAGGGGAAAAAAAAGGGAAAAAAAGTTGACTAATACCTGCCTCACAAGGCTATGAATGCACAGTTAGTAGCCACATGCTGTGAGATCTTTGGAAAACACTACAGGAATGTTCAAGGGGTTTATTATGGTTGAGGCCCTGGCAAGGAAAGAACTGGTTAAGCCTGGGTTATTGTTAGACCATTCATTAAGGAGACTTAATGGCTGAAGCTATGATAGTAGCTGTTCCTGGCTTCACCTTCAATTACAGTGGGCAGATTCAGGCTGCTGCAGCACAGGAGCATTGCAGTGGCTTAGAGCAGAACTGAAGCATGGGCATTAACGTTCGGGTCCACCTCGAGCTCCTCGTTTCTGCTTCACGGCTGGTTTTGCATGCGGGTCATGCTGCAGCCGAAGTGAGTTTTGGCTGCTTAGCAGAGGGATGATTACTTACGCTGCCACTAGTGAGCCCTTAGCACCTTCTTGCCAAAAAAAGGACAGTATATCCAGCTGAAATTTTCCTTTGTATCTGCCTACCTCTTTTAGTCTGTCATGCTTTCGCCTTGTAAGTGAACAAGACAATATTTATTAGGCAGCAGAAATTTTAGCGGATGCTATTAAAGGTATAAACTGAATAGAAAAACCTGTTAAGATTTCACAACCTTCAGACTCAAGTTGTCTTTATTCTAACTTGAAAACCTGTGTCACTCCTGTGTGGATGTCTGTGTTTTGTGTTTATTTTTAATTTTATTTGATAGTACATTTATAAAATACGTGCCTGAAATCTATCTTTTCTGGCAAGCATTGTAATAAGCAATGGCAAGAAAAGGAGAAAACCCGTTCTAGGAAAGACTAGATATCAGTGTATTTTCCAAAACTGAATAATCTTGTCAGCCATTTGCAATGGTATGTTAAACTTCAATAACGTTCTTAAAATTCAATAGTGCTGCAATCGCCTACTTGAAAATCAGGAGAGACCATTGGAAATTGAGATCTAAATCTAGACTTGCTTTCATCTGCCTTTTAGGTTTGGTCTTTTCATGACTATGTACGTTAGCTGTTTTTGGTGGCTTGACAGATTTGAAATGTAATGATTTAAAAAAGAAAAAAAATCATTCTTATGTAAACACATGACTTCAGGAGCTCGGAATCAGGATTTTGAGAGCTTGCAATCGATTGTGAATTTTAAATCACAAGACTAAGTTAACATGAATTTCCAGCTGATGTTACTGCTGAAGGAAGAAGCAGCTGTTAGTCCCTAGCTTTTCCTTTGCTCCGCTGAGTTGCGTTGGCACAAACTTGCGTTACCAGAGGGTGATGCGGATTAGGAAGCTGATCCAGCTGTAAAAAGGTATTTTGCGTAGCATGTTCAGTGGTGCTGGGGTAGGAGAGAACGGATGGGGAATGAGGCTGGGGCTGGAAGGCCGAGACTTCGCCCTGCTCTAGGAACAGTATTGCTAAACTGTACTGAGGGTTGTGTCCCCCCCCCCCCCCCCCCCGCCTCCTTTTAAGAAAAACCCACAGCACTGAGTTCAGTTTGGTGAGTAAATCGGCCAGTTTCACTTTCTTTTTCTTGATCAGTAGCCTGGTTGAGCAGCATTTCTTCAGCCTTAGGCCGCAAACTACAGCTGAAGCTTTAAATAAAAATCAACAGGTTTTCCTTTCAGTCATATTCTACCTTGTTTTCTTAAGTTTTTTTTAGGGACCCGAACTTTGGAGTTTTAAGTATTACCTGAACCTTGAGGGGTTTTTTTTTGTATTTTGTATTTATGTAATTTTGTATTCAGATATGTAACATAAACAAGGAAAACCTTTTCTTTGAAAAGCTGACGTGTTTTGGTGCATGTTAGGTGTTGAGTGTTTAATAACCTACACAGAAAAATACCCCTGCCGTAAGAAGTGGAAAACCCAAGCAGAATGCCTGTCTAAAGCACTGTGAATAGTGAGTAGAAGTTGATGGYGATTAGCAAACAGGGATTGCCAAACACAGATTTCATTTAATGCTTCAGATATGCAGCAGCTTTTTAAAATGCTAGGCACCATATGACAGGAATCATGTGACAGGTAAAAAGTTATTTCTTAATATGAAGCCCTAAGCATTGTAGAAGTGTGAGAATTACTTGGAGTATATAACCAAGAGCCTGAAATTAGAAGAAGAAACTTGCTTCAGGAAAAAGATCAACTTGATGAATACAGATGAGGGAAAGCTCGGGTGAGCAGTGTAGCACAACAGAAACACTTCTGAGCCTTGCTAAGCACACCTGGCTTTCAAAGCCGTCCAGGGAATTTGTGGTGAATGTGTAAAGGATAAAACATCTCAATTAAAGAACGTTTGGCTTCTAGTGGCAGGGCCTCCTCATCCAAAGAGCGTTTGCAGCTGCTGTCAGTGGGGTTGTGGGTGAGAGTCTCGAGGGTGCATAGGGAGGAAGTCAAAGAACTTTCGTGTTTATGGTCTCTGTCTTCCCGGTGGCCTTAAACAAAAAGGACAGCTTGATTTGTGTCGTCATTCATAAATTAAGAACCCTTGCAAAGCTCAGCTGAACGCTGGGTATCTGGACGAAACGTGTTCTGTATCCTGCCCTCTGCGTTCTTGCGGTTCAAAGCTGGGTAGGAAACGGTAAGAGCGTGTGTGAGGAGTTCTCTCTTGCGTGTTGGTCCCTGGCAGAAGGAACTTCCTAGTGCTAATTGCTAACGTAGCAGAACCGCAAGCGTTTGCAGCCCTGTTCGTGGACGGGGGATGTAGGCAGAACCCGCTCCCCCGGCTAAGGATTGCTTTAAAGAAACTGTTGCAAAGTTCAGGCTGACTTAATGAAACAGATAGCTTTCCTTCCGGTCACCAGAGGTCTTATCCAGGTTGGGGCAAGCATCCAGGAGGTTTTGTTAAACTGAGTATTTAAAACCAGGCTCTTGCACTTTGGTGATTAACTAGAGGCCGAGGAGCTGCCTTTTGCATGTAATAGGAAGATCCTGGTTCCTGTTGCGTGGGCACAAGAGGCTCCCTGCCCGGGCCAGCGGGCCCAGCGGGCAGTGTCGTCTCGAGCTGGGTTAGTCGCGCTGCACGGCCTGGAGCCGCACCTGGTCTACGGGGGTTTTTAAGTTGTTCTTTTTAGTGTCAGGGCAACAGCAGAGCACAAAATATTATGAATAACTCATYTGTGATTTATTCTGCCTTCTCTTCTCCTCAGGGGGAAAACAGTATGCACTGTAGAGTGGGTTTTTGTTCCTAAACACACACGTGCTGTCCCTTTGTTAGAGAAGGCAGATCAGAGAAGAACATGTTGTCTTTTTGCTGGAAGCTTGCAATGATTTTGGAGGGTCTTTGCTTCCTCTGCATGTTTGCTCGGATATCTAGGACCACCTTTTGAAAGCGGCATGTCTTCTGCACAGTTGACTTTCACTTTAAGATTATCCTAATTTTGTTTGTTCATGTTTCTCTCCCTCACCCACTATCGCTATGTGCCCATCTTATGTTTTATGTAGAAAAAGTGATGACCAAATACACCCAAAATGTTATGCCCTCCTTAAAAAGATTGTGGTCAGATCGGATATGATTCCTGTATTGGCAAAGCAGCAGGATACATGAGCATGCTCGTGTTGTGAAGTGATTTTTTTTTTTTTTAAATGAGCCATCCAGGTGGAGTGAGCAAACCTCAAAAATTAAAACTACTTCTCTTCTCTTTTATGACCAGTCAAAATATTTTGAAATTAAAAGTAAAACTGAAGTTGAGTAAACTGATATATATATATATATATATATATTTATTTATTTATTTTTTTGAGGCGGTTGCGCTGAGAGCTCGCTGTGTGTAATTGCTGGGCGTGACTGACTTCTGGGCAGCGCTGTGGCCTGCTAGCACCAAGTGCAGCTTGCGATGTTGCAATGCAAGAGGAAGTGAGTGTGTGTGTGCTGGGGAGGGGGGGACAGAGCACTTCTGCCTGGCCGCATAAGGTGGGAATTGCAGCTGGCTAGTTATTTTTAGCTTCTAATTATCTCATTGTCAGTGTGAATCTTTTTTTTTTTTTCCAGCATGCTTGGTAAATGAAACTGTTGGTTTATTGTTGTGAAGTATCTTTCCTACCATATGCACCTAAATACAGACAAGTCCTTCACCCCAATTTTATTCATTAAACCTTTAAGACTTTTAACGTCCTGCAGTGCAGAAGTGCATTTTGCAGGTATCCTTATCTACTCTTGATTTCTGCAGCCRTATAGTCATGGTTTAGATCCCTGTAGCTAAGGCTATGGGCTAGTAGGGATTGCAAGGAAAAGTGAGATCTTCTAGATCAACTTCTGTAGCTGGAAAAACACAGAAGCTTAATCAGAGGGGGGAAAAAAGAAAGAACAGTGGATGTGATTTTGCTCCTTCCATGCAAGAACATGCACCAATGTRGTTATAAGGACTTTTTTATAGGTAGGAAGGAGAGGCGAAAGATACCATCAGTTTCCATCAGTGGATTTTCCAGTCACTCACTGTGATAGTGATTCATATTTTTCTTGTTCTTCGGTGGTTCATCCTCGCCTGAGAGAAGACGTGTAAAATGTTTCCATTTTAAGCCCTTCAGAATAATGGAGGAATAAACTTGCCCTTCCTATGTTATTTTGCCGCAGTGGGTGAACTTTCCTCCCTGGAATCAGTCTGTTTTGCTGCACTGACCTAAAATATCCACCCTCTGAAAGCTCTGCACATGCTGTCAGCACGCTGGCAGGAGAAAATGTTCTAACCCTTTTGCTTCAGGGTTGCTGGTCTGAAAACGCACTGCTAAACATAACACGTTTTCTAAATACATGGAGCAATACTTTCCTGGTTCCCTGGCTCTTCCCCCACCTGGCATATTGGATACTGCTAATGACTGCAGTTGATTTGGAGTTGCCGAGTTTTGGTAGCCCTGTGCATTGCTAAGCGTTCATACTGGTTATTCTAGGCTTCCTTAAAAAATATGGAAGTTTTTTGTAGACGGAAGCTCTCTGTCTGCCAGGGTAGGTAGGACACATGCAACAGCAGTAGGTGCCTCCTTTTTTTGCAGTGGGCAGTGCCCTTCAGCCTCTGAGCAGAGAGATCCCCGGTACGCGGTAACTGTCCCTTGGTCTTTGGTTAGCCAACAGCACAAACTGCGGTGCTGCCTGTTGTGAGGGATAGTTGGAAACCATCGACTCGTTTCCCGAAGGCTAGCAAACCACGTTTGGAGTTTAAATGCTGCCRATCTCTGCTGACCTGTCACAGTGATGGTCAGAATAAATGAAAAACCCTCTGCATGCGGGGTTGGGGGGGAAGGTGCGCTGGTATAATTTCAGAAGCGAAAGAGTAGAGGTAGATATGGCTTGTGGTAACCTTTAATAAGCAGTGTGGAGCTGACATGACAGGGAAATGCTGCCAGATTGGGGTACCAGGGCATATAGTTTCTGTCCTTGTTTAATCTTAAACTGTGTGTTTTGAAATGAGTTTTATACTGCTTTAAACTTCTCATGCTGACTCAGTTTGGCTGTGAAAGTCTGAAAACTTCTGGTCTAGAACAAGATTTYGTCTGTCAACAGAATGGGTGTATCCTGGATATGAGTTTTTCTCTATTAGCAAAACATCTCCCCTCATGTTGACCTTGAGGGATCTGCTGCTCTTGTTGACTCTTTCCTTACCCCAAGACCAGTTCATTTACTGAGCTCATGTTAGTACTCTTGATTCCTTGTGCAAATTTGTTAAGATGGTTATTTCACCTTTTTTTTTTTTTTTTTTTTTTTTTTTGCCTAGGACACTGCATTGAGATCTACAGTATCTGATGTTAAATGAGAAAGACCTGATGGTGGATGCTTTCGGTTACCAGTTGCATAAACCAGCTCTGAATGGAAGTACAGAGGTAAGACATGTTCCATTGCTAATAGCCTGGCCAAGAGAGGCAGAAGTGCGTTGAATGGTAGTTAAATTCCTTGTAGCTTTTCCAGCATCTTTGTGCAGCAATGAGGGCATGTTCCCCTGTGTTCAGCAGCAGCTTTAGAATTTTATCCTCCCTCCTAAATTACATAGCAAATGGTACATTTACTGCATTCAATCAAGAAACTTCTAGTGGTTGAAATGGAAATCTTAGACCTATATGTAAGGCTGCCAAATTTGTCTGCTGAAGCGTAAAATTTACAGTAGGTAATGAAGAACCTCTGCTATCTGTGTTGGGAATCAGTTAACCCCAGCTCCTCTCCTCCAGCCCCCCCACCCCAAACTTTCAAGGACAAATGCATAGCAGTAAACAAAATTTATCATGAAATATGTTTGACTAGTTCCTCAGCCCTAGAACAGTTATTGGCTTGCAATTAATTCTATTACATATTTTGTTTGGCTGTCAAAAATGTCATTCAGATGAATCTGATACAGTTCTCTTATACTGGTCATCTTGTTYTTCGTCCCTAAAGCGCATGTGTTCTGTCTGTCGTTGTTGTGGAAGATAGTACAGACTCTTGAAGGACAGTTTGCTCTCTGTAGCCTTTAAAATCTATTGGGTTTCTTTAGCATTTGTCTTGAATTAGCCTGAGACTTACAGGACATTTTTGTGTTTGTTTTGACTGCTAATTTATCTTGCTTTCTGACGAAGATTGGTCTGTTCTGGCAGTGGGTGATAGGATGCGCGGCATTAGGATGCTGCTGGAGCGTGTGCTTGGAATGCTGCACGGCAGGGTGCCCTGTCGAGCTTGTTTTCTCCCCTCAGTCTTTGTGCTTAATGTATGTGGCTGCGGTTGAAAGGGCTATAAAATTAATGAAATGATTAAAATGAAATAAATGGTTAAATGTATTAATCATTCAGTCATGAAATGGCCCTGCTGCTTGCACTTCCCTTAGTGCTTCCAGGGTACTGGCCCGTCTTTGCTGACAAAACTCCCTCATAGTTCTGCTCTTGCGTAGTGGTGAGGCTTCCTGTGCTCAGCTGATGGATTAGTTCTTAAGCTTGATACCGGCATTTCAATTACGGGTTTGGGAACCGTTTCATGCTCTGCTGACATGAACTTCCCTGGTCATATTTACAATATAGCAGTTGGTTAATAAATAAGCACGTGGCAAGTTGTGGGCTGTTTGCTGTGTTCTTTATTTTCACCGCGCTGTTTTCYCCTCCTGCTGCCTCTCGCTGTGGAGCACTGCTAAATGCCTTGCAGGCTGCTGGCTTGCTTCTCTCGCCTGGGAATTCTAGGTTCTCGGCGCTACAGAGCGGGTCCCTGGGTGGAGGAAGGCTGACAAATAGACATGCTGGCAGTTGCATGGGAGAATGCAAATTCTGATAAAGAATAATGAAATATAAACYTCTGTTCTTATTAACATACCATGGCAATGCCTCAGCCATACTCAAATAGCAAGAAACTACATCAAACAATTTTTTAAAACACTRGTTTAAAATGTTGATGCTAGTATTCAGCTCTTGAGCAGAGGCCTGAATGATACACAAGGCTGAGAGCTGGTGATCTATAAAGTGAAAGATTCATGCAAATATACTTGAGAGGTTTTTTTAAAGAAGTATTTTGATGCTGCCTGTGTTCTGCATGTRTACAGTAAAGTAGCTGAATCGCGCTCTGTGGAAAAGAGCAGTTTAAAATCTATGTATTGACCCAATACCAGCACAGATAACAATATCTTTGGATCCTCCCTTCATCTGGAATAGGGGAAGGTAGAGAGCTGCAGTTTTAAGATTACAGGTATCTGTTAGTGTAATTTAATTTAGAATTAGGGGTGCTTTATGCTGGATTGAAAATAGTCTATATGCTGAGCTCTTAATGCATCAAGTAAGGGCACCTCAGGGATGCTCTGCTTTGTGAGCACTGTGAATTGAGAATTAAATTAARGCAACCAGCTCATTGCCTGTATCCTGCAAATGTTCACCAGCTGGAACTTCTGATGATGACTGAACGTGGAAGGTCCTGTGCTTTCCCGTATGCTGTAATGTGCCTAGCAGGCCTCGTTATTTGGAGACACTACTAAATCTTAAACCTTGTCAGTTTTAAAACATCAGTTCATACAGTTCTGCTCAATGAGGGAATAGTAGTGGTATACTTTTCTCCATAAGACATTTAAACTACTTATAAGCCCATATAAACTGACAACTAGGTACTTAAACAGTTTTATTCTTTCCTAGAGAAGGAAATAATCCGGAGTACTGCAAGCACATTTACATAATTGACATAATTGTGTCTATGTTATACATACTTCTTATATACTTACAACTTTGATGCATAGGTAACATTTTACTAGAAAAGTGAAATGCGCACAAGTGCTGTTGTCTGAAAAATGAAGGGGAAGATAGCCTTCATCCTGTGACAGCTACGCGTTACCTTTTGGACTCCTAGAAGTCTGTCTGACAAGTCTGCTTCTGTCTGTTTTTCACTACTGCTTCCTGCAGCTTAACTTAAAATATGTTAGGACAGATTTTTGCTCTGTTATGCCTAGGACCTACATCTAATGCAGTTTCCTATTGCTTTAGAGAATTTGGATTTAGGTTGTTTCTAAGCAAGAGGGACCTGGGATTTGGATGGATTTACATATATATAAGTGTTGGTTATAATATTCAGATTTTGTATCTTCATCTCATCTATGCAATACTGATTGCAGCTAGTGTCAACACAGTCATATTAATATATCCAATATCTTGTTATCTTTGATTTTGCTTTTTGGATTGAATGAACACTGCTTTGCAATTAGAAGCCACACAACATCTAAAAAGAGAAGAAATACTGATATAGTTGATATTCTCCTTCAGAACTAAAACCAGCTATGGGTTGTTGCTCTGGAGGTCTATTCCTCCTTTTATTTATTGCTACCAGCTGTAGTGATCTGATCATTTATTGGAAATATTTGAAGCTACTTTACATCAGATGGTGATAGCTGTGAAAATTCCCTGATTAGAGGTCTATTAAGGAAAATGTAACAGCTGAAAAAACCCATGTTGGGCTACATCTGATGCTGGATAGGGGGTTGTGTGGGTACTCTGGAAGAGTGTGTGTATTTTCTAGTCAGCTTTATTGCTTGGTACAGAAGGCTTCCTTATACTATCGATTTCAGAATCGAGTGTGTGAGTATGGAACTTCCCTTTATRACAGAGTTTCCCGTTACTTCTTTGAGTGAGTTACTTTGAACCTGCACTTCCCATTGCCATGCCGCTGTGCTAACTGAGCCCTTGTCAACAGCCGAGTGCTAAGTACTAGTACTTACCTTCTGTCTTTGTTGGTATATTACTTCTACTTTACAGCATTAAAAGACTCTCCAACTGTCATGCCACATTTAGCTAGGGAATGTGCAAATAGGTTTTTAAGTTCGTGCTTGGAGAAATTCATATTCAAAGTAAATTTTGCAGATATAGAGAACAAGGAAGTTTCCATTTTACAAAGTGTCCTGATTTAAAAGAGAACTAATGACTTGTCCATGGTTGGACAGAGCCTGTGTGAGTCTGGGAATTAATTCTCAGTAAGACCAAACTCCCTCTTATGGGTTGTTACTGGGACAGCAAATAGTTTTTATATTCAAATACTACAGCTTGTAACCCTTTTTACAGTCATTAGCAGGGTGAAAAATAGTGAATTTTCTTCTGCATCAGTGGTTTGCTGTTAGCAACTTTTCTTCCAAGAAGTTCAACCTAATGGATTAGGGTGTCGCAGCTTTTTTTCAGTTTGCTCCATTCAGACATGAGGATGTGACTTTCAGCCACTCAAAAGTGAGGTGGAATTTCTCTTTTGTCCTGCTGGATTTTTATCAGAGTCCTGGTAATTCAAGAAGGCCACCTTGTACTCGCCGAAGGTGAGACTACTACTGTTCAGTAATTCTAGGAGCCTGAGGGCTTATCTGGCGGTGTTATTAGTTTGCTACTTGCCCATGAACATTTGAGCTCTGGTTAGAAGACAAAAATGTATTTTAGCTTGAACTATGCAACCACTGCTCCAAGACTGTGGGAGACTTCGTAGGAATTCTGTATCCTCCCAGTTTCTTTGCAGTGTAACAGTTGCAGAATTGATTACTGAGTAGAAATGTTGAAATTATTATATATATATTTATATATTATATATAAAATAACTTTAATAAAAGTTTGGCTTGGGTCTTGCATTTGTATCTAACAAAAGGTTTGTCTTAGAATTAATTTTTGACTGTAATAGCAACTATGTTTGGTGGTGCAATTACATTCCTTCTCTAGAAGGTCACCTGGTAGTTTGGCCTATTTTTTAAAATCTGTATTGTTTTGATTGACCAACCTCAAACCTGGAGCACAGGTCAGAAAGTAAAGGAGGCCAACATGTGCAGGATGCTTTTAAGTTCAGGACAGATGAGGGTTTACTCTGGAGGCCAGGCTAGAGGCTCTTGCTGCTGTAGACGTGTCCTCCGAGAGGTCCGCATGGAGCGGCCGGGCCCCCGGGAGGAAGGACAGATTGAACAGGCTCCGCCGCCCAACRCATCGAGCAGCTGGCAGAGGGCAGGGAAGGCTGATACAAGACATCAAGGACTGCAGAAGGAGTCTGCCTGTTGGAGAGGAGGCATATCCTAGGGTGGTATTCGGGGAGTGGAGAGAAATCAGAAGGTGAGAGGGAGTTTGCTCCTTCATAGTTTTAGGTAAAGAAGAGAGGCCTGGGGATAGGGGAGAGACTATTTAAAATTTGTGGAGGGACAGATCTGGTAAGAGATTATGCRATTAAGGACTTAACGCTTGAAAATACAAGCAAGTGCTACAAAATGTTGAAATTCTGCTGTGTATTTATTTTCCTCCTCAAATTCATTCAACATATTAGGGTTTTTTCTTCCAGTCTTTTCTGTTCTTAATGCATCTTGACTGAATTTATGATACGTTTAAATTAAACTCAGCAGAGTTATCCAAAAATACTGTGTCTAATTGTAATCTCTTACTTGAAATCTGCAGTCAGTATGTCAAATATAACGTATGTTTATTGATAGATACTATTTGTTTTTGATTTTGTGGGTGTATGCATAGTCTGATCACTGCTCCAGTCATTGGCTGCCAAACTGGTTCCTAGAAAATATAGGGGAATTTCTTACTGTGACTCATATTAGAACTAGCAGATGCTACACGCTTTCAAAATATTTATGGTAGTTCCTGTAGTCTCCGTAAATACAACTGAGTGTTGGGAACCCAAAAATGTCTTGGGGATGATCTTAATGATTTTACACCACTACTGTTTCTCCCTTTTTCATGAGGATACTTGAGTGAAATCTCTGTAAAGGCTGCCTCGTTCCATTTCTGTAGTCTTTAGTACTACTGTAAAAGTGCATTTCCACTTTGAAGTTTTATTTTCATCCTGTTATCAACAGGGACTGGCTCTGGTTTTAGTCCTCACAGCTTCATCGCTCCCCCTGTTCATTTTGCTTGGTTTTGGGCTTGTTTTGTTTTGTCTTTTGAGACCCTCAGTTCCTCCTCTAACCTCTGGGGTGAACCCCAGGGACTCTTGAGCCAGGTGCCACTCAGGAGCAATTCAAGCCCAACGCCCTTAGCAGACCTGGATCCTGTCACTGGCAAGGGCTCTGCGAGTGCTCCACGATTGACAGCAGACTCCCGAGTACGCGGCTCTGAAGGACTGAAGAATACRTTACTGCGTAGCTCTATACTCGCTGCAGGTACCATAGGGTGTGTAGTACYGCAGGGAGAACGGGGTTAAGGTGCCTGGCAGCCATGCTACCAGGAGAAGTCTACCTGCAGTCGGCACTTCACTGCGAAGTGGGAATGGAAAAGGAGTTGCTTGGGCTGGAGATGATGGGGATTCCTGTCCCGGAACAGAAATYCCTCCTGTTCCCCCATGTGAAGGGGCAGAAGGAGAGAGGGGAGTGGAAGAGGAGAGGACAGACCCGGTTTGAAAGGATATCTAAGGGAGTGCCTCTCTTGCAAGCTCAGCTTGTAAGATATGCAGCTGTGGCTTGCGGAATCTAAGAATTAGTAGCTGCACTGTCCAAATAAAACCGGCTGGCTGCTGCAGCAGCTGGCCTGCCTGTTTCTTGCAGTGCAGAAGTCTGGATTCCCGTGCGGGGAGAGATCTTGCCTGGAGGCACAGAAGGTGCCCTAGAAAAGCCCCAGAGTGTCACTGAGGTGCTGCAATGTCCAGACCTGCTTTCAAATCCCAAAGAGCCCTAAGGCTTGCTCTATTCCAGGCCTAAGCGAGGGTTGACTTGCCAAGGGGAAAACTTAAAAGACTTGGGAAGCGGCTGAACCACAGGCAGCAGCTCTGTTAGGATGCCAGGGTCTACGGCGACGCCTTACCCAGCTCCTTTGAGTAGCGGAGGCTGAAGACTCCAGAGGCACACTGTCGTCTCATGCCTGTGAAATAGTCCCTGAGTTTGGTCCCTTGGTTGTCCCATGTGTGTGGCATTTGCCTTCCTGCTCTGTCTTATGCAGGTTTGGACATGGGCTTGTAAGGTTAGGAAGGTTGCCCATCCTTGCGTTAGTAACCAATACAAAAGTGACCAGAGGAGTAGTGCTGGGTGTTCTCAGTGGCTGATATTTTCTTAGGTGCAAGGTTATTAGGAGATGAGCTCTTTTGTTTAGAAACACTGAACAAGCAGCGTACACCTTATCTTCTTGGGCACACAGTGAAATGTCCAAGGAAGGACAGAATAACATTGTTACTTGAGGCTTTTCATGGGAAAAGTGCAAGTCTCTTACATGCTTGTCCTCCAACCTGTTGCACAGACTGATGGCTTGTCTAGGTTGCGGAAGTAGGCTTTTCGGTAGTTACAGAAGAGCGAGCGTCAACTGTGCGCTTCAGCGGAAAGCTGCAGTGTTACGTTTGCAGCAGAAGAGCTGGTTTTGCAAAGCTAAACCTAATCAGTGGTTCCAGGCCCATCGTCGCTACCATGAGCGGAGCAGGGAGGGGTGGTGTGTGGTGGAAAAGGGGAAGCCTGGAACCGAACCTCGCTGCCGTATTGCACTTCCTTAGCAGAACAAGATCGGGAGAAGGCAGTTCCTCTGTCTGGCTTCATGCTTTTAAGAGAGGTTTTAAACTCGGTGTAGGTTTGCAGTGTAAGCTCTTCATACTCTCTTGTGTTCTCTGTGCAAGAAAAGACAGGAAAGACAGGCCAGGAAAGCGAGGTGGGGGAGTTGCTCTTTATGTGAGAGAGCAACTGGAATGTATTGAGCTGTGCCTAGGGGTGGATGAAGAGCGAGTCGAGAGCTTATGGGTAAGGATCAAAGGGCAGGCTAGCATGGGTGACACTGTTGTGGGTGTTTACTACAGGCCACCTGATCAGGATGAGGAAGTCGATGAGGCCTTCTACAGACAGC
>NW_020450530.1:2413652-2495004 GCF_003343035.1 Apteryx rowi
GTGCTCTAGGTGACCCTGCTTGAGCAGGGGGGTTGGACTAGATGATCTCCAGAGGTCCCTTCCAACCTCAGCGATTCTGTGATTCTGTGATTCAAGTCTGTTTCTGAACAAAGAAAAATATAGCTGTGCTTATTTAACAGCTTCTATACACATAATTTCAAGTGGTTCGAAGTTGCTGTGTTCCCTTGGTTTTCAGTGTGCTTTCTGTGGCTGCTTCAGTGGGATTTCTTTTTTTCCAAGTTGCAGCATACTGCAAATTTGTCTAGGTTAGGAGTGTTCAGCTCTGATGTGTGCTGTTTATATACAGATAGTGGGTGTTGTGCATCTCCCATAGTTATGCTGCCAGGAGTGTTGACTTTTCGGTAATGTGAACCTACAATCACAAAACTGTTTGGTTATTTGATACGAAAGAGACTGTCATAGCAGAGTGTGCAGCTTCCCCTAAAGGATCGCTATCCTTGCAGGTAACTGCTTTAAAATCGTAAGATTTGTGTGTAAAATTCTTAGTTGCTCTGGTAATCCATATAAGACCTTTGTTATTCTTGAATTAGTTTTTGTTACGCGTCTATACTMTACATAGGTTTAGGTGGGAAGACCCCAACGAAAGTGTTTTTTCCCCCAGTCTTCCTGCCTAGAAGATCCCCTTCTTACAGGAGGAGCCACTGGCTGCTCCTGTCCTCTAGTGACYGTGGTACAGTTGATTTTATCTGTGAATTCTCTGCGCTCCCTTGGGATTTGGGGCTGGCATGCCATAGAGTAAGAGAATGAACAAGTCTGACACTAACTAATAAACTCATGATGGTTCATTCTTTTAATTAGTGGCAATATGAGCCTAGCTGCAGGAAAGCTTCCTTGATCGTTCAGATAGGGTCTCGGAAAACTGTCCCTAAAATGAACCGGAACAAAGTGAAGGGACTTCCAAACTAGCTTGCTGTTGAGAAGCTGCTGCACGRTAAAACATTCATTGCTTGGACACTGTAGTGTTTAGAAATGATGGAATTATCTTTTGTTAGTCTTTCAGTCAGTTCTTAGTTTCTTGTCAAATACATACGTTTGTCTGACAAAAGTATAACCTTCTGGCTAAGGCATTGGATTAGATTCTCCCATAGTTCTGCCGCCGGTGTCCCTCCCCTCTGGTTCGTCATGCCTCAGACTCGGCATCCACAAAATAGRGCTGTTAATGTGTCTATGAGGCCCTGAGAGCTGCAACAGGGCTAGAGACTTTCAAAAACTGGTAATTCCCTGATTTATTCATAAAGCAGGCAGCACAACTCTTGAAAATTTGATCAGATGCCAGTTCCTTCAGTAGCCGCTCAATTCAGAAACCTTCTTATAGCTTTTCTAACATCTCTGAAGACTATTGGGCTTAATTAATGTTTAAGACTCTTGAATAGAACATGTTATAAAAGGGGAAGCTTCCCTAAGCTGGCGTAGGGAGGCAGGCGGGAGCTTTGCTTCAGGGAATAGGAAGGAGAAGGACACGCCAGCATGTTAGCTGAGTAAGTTKGTGCCTGTTTTCTCGCTGTAAAAGTGTCCTGTTCTTTGTGTTTTTTGAGAATTACTCTATTTGGGGTTATGAGTTAACAGGGATTTTGAATTAACAGGCATCTGTGTGGAGTCCTTCACGTGGACTTTGATTTTTAGCTGTTAAAGTTCTAGTACAAAAAATAGAATGGCCTTGTTAAATTTATGCGCCCTTCACCAATATATAAATAAATAAAAAGAAGGTGCATTTCTGTGGTGTAAGTGTGGCCCAGGATGGTAAAGTTGTCATGAAAATGTTCCCAGTCAGGCAAAATATTTCCTTTTCTCCCACCTGCAAAAGCAAAATTTTAGATCTCTTGGGAGTCAAGTGGGGGGAACATTCATTTTCCCAGAGAAATATCTTTTCTTGTGCATAAACCCATTATGGATCCTAACGTGGTTGCTGTCATGATCACTGACGTTTTCCTGCATAAATARCTTCAGTGCAACTCAGAACATTATCAGGCAGCACAAAACCTTTATCCTGTGGGCATGTTCAGTGCTTCTGGCACTTTGGAAGTGTCTTTATAAATAGATTTTTTCATGTTTTGAAATATTGCTTAATAAATGTATCAAAAACCCCACAAACTCCTTTCCTGCTTCTCCTTCCCAACACATACTTTTCCCTCCAAGAATTATTAATGGACCATTAATTATTAATGGTAAAATATTACATGGAAAAGAAATTGTAATAGTGAAGTAAGAATGGTGGCAGGGGTGTTTGTAAAATTTACTTGGCCAAAAAAATTAGATTGTTTCTGAAGAATTTGTCTTAGTATCATGAAGGCTGTAATTTTGTGGTTGTCTAAGAAGATCCAAGTATCTCAAATAAGATCTGTTCCTTAGAGGAAATTAGACTGAGTATCCATACSCAAATAGATGAAGGTCTGGCTTCGTGGGTGGTTGTTATCTAATATGAACAGAGAATAGAATGAAATGTGGTCAAACAGTAGTTTTATCCAGCACTCATGGTAGGAAAAGTACTTTTGTCGTACTTAATAGAAAGCAGAACTTGAATACACTGATATAAATGACTGACGACTTCTGATTCAAGTCCAACAGCATTGCCTGCTGGGGAAATTACTCTTGGCAAAGAAGTTAATAGCAATGAAAGCTTTACTGTAGCAGTTAAGCTTAGTTACTCTTAGATTTAAAAAAAAGAAAAAACTCATTTTATCTCCATTTAGGCTTTTTTTTTCCCCACTTGGTTAGAAAGGTAACAAGTAGGGCATTGAGATCCTATTATTGATGAACTTTAGATGCTTTATTCAGCAGAAGGACTATTTTAGTTTTTGTTGGAAAAGCGTATTGTCTAAATTGCATTAGATTCAAGTTTGGTTTATGACAGTGAAATTACCACTGAAATGGTATTCAAAGATGGCTCTGTTTATTGCAGCTGACAAGGTTTACAGAAAAATGTATTAGAGGATTTTTTTAAATAGAAAATGAGGAACTTTTATCAAAATTGAGTTCTGTAAAATTAAGGGTGCCCAGCCATAGCTGGTCTTCTGGGTCTCTTTCTTTTTTCTCCAAAGAAAACCTTGTTGCAGCACAGGATATAAATAAGCAAAGGCCTAACTAAGGGCTTGCTCACACAGTGGTGTGAACTTGTAGCAATTCTACCTGAATGTCTGTCCAAATAAACAAACCTTTAAGTGGTTAAGTGGTGCTTAAACATTTGTCTCTTGAGATCACTAGGTTTTAGTAACTCAAACTGCTGTGTTTTAATCCAGGAGAATGGTGCAGATGTATCTGCTTAATTTGTATGCTTAAAATTTTGCAGTGTCTCTGCTCTTGCTCGAGGAAACCAGTGCTCAAATAGAGAAACATGGCCTGGTGCAGCGAAGACCCGTCCCTGCTGCGTGCGGCTGATCCAGCGTGCCTCTGCCCATCAGTGCAGCTTCTTTCTACGCTTTGCTCCAAATCAAGCGTCATTTGTAGGAAAATGTTTAAACTGAATTATGAAATCGCTGCGAGCACTGGGACACAAYTGGATTTTTATTGCTTTAGCTTTGGCCGTGGTCAAATGTACCCGTTTGTCAGTGGGGACCAGTAAATAAGAGCCAGTACTGACTGAGCTGCTGCCCCGTAGGCTATGGTAGCGGTGGAATTTGTGATCACGTTATGCTCTTGCTTGGTGTTTTCATCAGTGTATTATCCATAGTAACCAACTTCAAATAATAACGCTAGTTCCCAGAACATCCTTGGAATAAGTTCGACAGTTCCAAGGGGTTTTAGAAAGTGTAGCTGGAATTCGTGTGTTAGACGAAAATAAAGCTACAAAAGGAAAAAGTGACTTTTTCCTTTTCTTGAGTATGCGAAAGTTGTTGCCCCAAAAGTTTGACGGAAATAATGAAGAAAAAGACTCTTGAGCCGTTTCCTGTCTTCATCTGTTATTCACTCTAAACATTGTTGGAGCACACTGAAGTAATTATATGAAACAGAGCTGTAATATTTGGCAAGAATTACATTAACAGGAGCAATAAATGTGGCTTAAAACAAACTATTTTTGTTACTAGTCAGATTATCAATGAGTTTGGAGTCAGCCGGTACAGGCAAACATTTATTTTTTTTTTTTGACGTAAAGAACTTACTGTGCTATTAAACCGAGACGATGTAAACAGTAGGCACGCTGGTTGTGGTGGGAACCCGACCGTTTCTTGCCAAACTCTGGGCCAAGAAAAGCGAATGCCTGAAATAACTCGATGGAGCGACAGTTATGGTGTGCGGGTGCTGGTGGCAGGGGGACCGGGGATCTCCTAATCTTGGGTCTCACTGTGAGCAGTGCTGAACTCTGTCTTCTCGGAGACAGGATCGTTTGCCTGTTGAGTGGGCAAAATAAAAATAGCCTACCTGCAAAGCAAGCGGGTTTGCTTTTTCTTTAACTCTAGTCCCAGGTTGTCTTATGACCTGATGTGGAAACAGTCTCCTTTTCCCACTGTAATTATCTGAGCTCTTAGTACCGCTGAGCCTTGCATTCAGTGTTAGAAATTAGTGAGCTCATTAGCTGAGAAGATTGTGTTTCTATATCTTATGTATATCTATATTTTTATGTCCATCTATCTGAATTAGTTGTATTTTTAAGCTGAAATCTGTTACTTCTTGGTTGCATGTCTCCCCTACCTCCTCTCCGAGTGGAGGAGAAGGGAGGGCCTTGTCTTAAGCTCTTTTGGCTGTTTTGCTTAATGCATCATTACCCCTTTTATCTGTCTCCTATGTAAGCTGGCTTCCTTTTCAGTTTTCCTTCATGTAGATGTTCTCCCCTGCATCTAACACTTGTTTCTTTTCTATTTTCTTTCTGGTAGGACTATTGATGTGGGGTGCAGTATTTGGATAATAGTGACTCTCTGATGCTTCATTTCTCTGATGATATCAGTACTTTAGGCTTAGCTTTCTGTTTAGCCTTTCGGACCGTCTCTGCACACTGAGCAGATGTTTCTATGGAGCTGTCCGACCCTCAGGTCTTTTTTTCTGTATGGTTACAATCGGTTTGGGGTTCGGCAGAGTGTGAGCAGCTGAAAATATTACCCCCAGTATATGTTACCCCCACTCTTACAACAAACACATTTCGTCTGCCGTTGTTCTGCTTCTGACTTCCTTCCTAAGCCTGAGTGGCTCAAGGTGTACTTGGCTGCGTTTGGTTTTAACGGAGGAACTTCACCACCTCTGCGCCAGGTGAATGGTACCTTACAGACTGACTGAAAACTCTTTGGCCTTGTTACATTCCGTACGTGCAAGTCGATGGCATTACTCTAGATGCTTTCTCAAAAATAGCAACCGACTGAATGGCCGTCCTGGCGACGGTTCAAAATAGCAAATTACCGTTACAGTGAAAATACAGCCCAATCATATTTTACAGCAGTAAGAGTATCTAAATGTSCTGTATTTGCAAATAAGCCTGGAGTCTGTTCGTTCTTAGCCATTACAGTCCATGGTGGAATATCTGTGTTGCAAGTTCTTTGGTTGCTGCTCATATTGGAATATCTATATTTCTAGAGTATTCTTTAGGGTATGGCCCTCTTACATTTCCTTTGATACCCTTTTATTCTATCATATTTCTTGTTGTAGTTATGCCTCTGATCTGAACCTCTCTTGCTTGTGCCCTGCTGTCCCCAGGCACCAGTGCAGACGTTGAGCGGCTGCCAGCCGCAGGAGATGCCACCTTCTGCAGTTCCATCCCTTTTCTGGTTTTGTGCAGATGTGCAACAACCTGATATGGTTTAGGCACTATCCATAGAAATTGGGCCAAGAGTTAATAATTTTCTGCCCTYCCCATGTAACGCTTTTCTCTCATGGACCATGTGAACCTTTAGATGTTTCCATTGGCTAGTCCTGCGACCAGAGAATTTAACTTAAGCTTTGTTAATGATTTCTGTTACCTGTATCCCTCGTGGCTTTTACAGCCTTAGTTTTTTACTATTGCAAATGACAGCAGAGACAAATGCCTTCCATATTTTTGCTAAAAGCTTCTCTAGTTGTCGGGAAGGACTGCTTTGCTCGACTTCTCTGTTACGTTCATGGTTCGTGGCATAGTGCATTGCACTAGTAATGGGTCTCCTAAAATGCTGCATTGCCATGGCAATCTACCCTCCTGCTTTCCTAAAAGGACCCTCTGGGTCCCGGGAGACCTATCCTACTTTCTTTGTCTGTAGGCAGGTTAGTCCCATCCAGAGGAATTTAACCTTATTTCTGTTTTGTTTTCTCGAGGAGACTAAATAGGTTTTGTTAATGGACAGATCTTTCTCCCCTGTGGTTTAACATTCTGAAATGTTAAATCTCAGCGCTTTAAAACGTGGCTGAGGATATACGTGTGCCCAGGACACAGCAGTGAAAACTTGTAGTACGAATTTCAAGTGGAAAAGTAAAATTTAAACATAGATTATTTAAAATGAGAACCAGTGTCACAATTAAAACTGTATATTGATTCTTTGTGACTGGCAGTATTAAAAATAAAATAAAATAAGCAAGCATACTGAAGGATATACACCCAGCAGTTTGCATGTACTAATTCAGGTGAGTTCTGCTTCTTTTAAGTGATTACCTTTGCTGATCTCCCTTCAAATAGAACGAAAATTATGATCATCTGAAGAAAGCTCCTGGCTGACCTCCAGAGTGGTGTCTGTTCAAGAATTGAGTTAATTTTTAACATCAGATTCCAGTGCTCGGTGAAGCGTTTCCCCCGTGCTAATTTAGAACTTTTTTTTCATTTAAAGCAGCTAAAGGCCAAAAATCTACATTAAAGCAAAGGGCCTGTTTTGACCTGATAAATCCCAGGAAAATAAGACTTAATACTGAAATCACAGACCTTGACTGATCCATTATCCAGTTATCGAAAGAGTCTCCAAGTGCTGAATATTCTTATTTAATGTGAATGAAGGCTCAGTAGGTTAAGATGTAATTTCAGTCTTAACTCTGAATTTTTTATCTTTTAAAGCAAAGTAGTTGTTTCAACTCAGCAGTCTTTTGTAGTTTTATTGCATTTTATTTTTATTTTCAGTCAGTCACCGTGGGTTTTCTTTTTTCCCTCTCAGCAGTCTGCTCCATGAGTTGGAGAATGCAAGGCTTCTGGCTTTAATACTGTCTTTGAGAGAATTACTCTATGCCCGCTGTCTTACCCAGTAGCGTATTGGCAGCAAAGCAATTATTTTCTTAGTTTACTAGTCAACATTGAGTTGGCAGAAGGTGGTAAGAGTAACTAGTCATAGGAAAGCACGGTTGTCTCCTGAAGCTGCAGCTGGAGACTACTGGTCACCTGCAGAGCATTTAGTACCACCCAAGAACCTACCTATGGAGAGAGGATAAGTGTGTGTAGGCTTCAGGATGAGATATTCCATTCGTGATAATTTGATAAATGGGTGGCCTAAAGTTACCCCTTTTCTTGAAAGTCGTAACAGAGCAAGGGCGGCTGAATCTGCGGCGGCGATGCTCTGACGGCCTCATCCGAGAGGTGTGTGGTGGCAGCGCCGGCCTGGGCAGAGCCCAGCTCTGGCTCTTCGTTCCTGTCTCCCCGCTCACGGCACTAGTGCAGCGGTTTGCCTGGGTGGGTGTGGGATGGGGCTGGGGAACAAATCCGGTCAGAAAACTGAGCGTTTTTCTGTGGTGTTTGCCTGGACCGGCGTCTCGGTACGGTTCGCGTGGGGTGGGACAGACGGCTGGGCTGGCATGGTGGAAAGAGGGAGGATATTGCTGAAAGCGGTTCGCGAAACGCAAATAAAAACCTCCTCTCTTGGACTCCTCGGTGATTTCCATGCCTTGCTGAACTGAGACGGGGTACACACAGAACGGGGGTGAGGAGGGCATAGATAGTGCAGTTAGCTACGGGGTAGGTTTTATCCAGGTTRGTCGAAGCTGCTTAAATAACTGCAGAGCTGTGCTCTAGAGTCCCAAACGTTAACGTGGGGAGTGTGAACACGGGAAATCTCCTTGGGCTATACCGAAACTTTATCCCAAAACGTTGGCGTTGTAACCCAACGCGGCGAAGCTCACCAGGCTCTGCAGAAGGTCTCAGATAATTTCGGGAACGTGCACACGTGTGCGCGCGCGTGAGTCTTGTGTTAATGTGGCAAGATGCCGCGGGTGGGGGGTGGATGGGCACGTTAGCACACTCGTTGCATWATGAAATCGCTTGCAGTGGAAACAGCCTTCTCTGGTATCTCAAAGTCCCGAAGAAGAGGAGCTGAAGACAGCCTTCGACACCTGTTACAATGTCTCTGTCCTTCTCTCCATTCATCCAGTCACTATTACACTTTATTCCTCTCCCTTCTTTAACTAATCTGTGTGCAACACTTTTTTTTTTGAAGGTGTTGCAAGACTTTCTAGGTGAATCATGCTGTATATATAGAATTTATTTAATGTTCAGATTTTGCTCTTTTCTGTACTGATGTTCCGATGATTGTTTTTTAAAGAGTATAAGACCCGGGAAGCCTTTGCTGAACCACTTCAGCTGGAGAGAGAAACCCATCCTCCTCTCAGAATAAACAGCAGCAATGAAACAACTTTCTCTGCCTTCTGTATATCCCAAAATGAAATTGCCTGTATACCTTTCAGAGATCCAAAAGCTCTCAGTGTCAACGTCTTCATTTTCTGTAGTAATATTAATTTGGTGTGAGGTGAGACAGCACTGTTTCCAAGCTGCATTCCTTACTAGCTTGTCTTTTAATTGGTGCAGAAAAAGGCATTGAACTAGAATAAAATTGCCTTGCTGGTTATTTTTTTTCAGGGGAGTTGTTGGGAGAGGGGCTGGACAAAATAATGTCCTTTTCAAGCTTTTCTCAAATGCACGCTTTTTTTTTTTATTTTAACTAGCTACATTTGTGCATGCGTATTGCAAAGTGGAATATATTTTTTCTGTGTTGAATTACATTCAGAAAAGGATTGGTGGAAATGCCAGGAGAGATGTAAATCTGAAATTGTGACCCCGATGCTGTATATGTGCCTCCTAGGGAAKGAGTACCAGTTGTGGCAGAGGTCTCTGTAAAGCGCAGTTGCCCAAGCTGAGCTGTGTGATACCTGCTGCATTTGTGCTTTTCCTTAAGTGAACTTGCCGAGARGCTGGCGGAAACTTCTGCGTGCCTGTCTGTTCCTGAAATAGAAAAAGCAATGCAAAGTCCCAGGAGATCCTCCGACAGTCATGGAACAAGGTTGCCGAACGGAAGCGAAGCAGCGGCGCGGCGCAGAAGGCCCTGGCGGCGGGGGCACGCGGAGCTGGGCTGTGGGGGGGCTGCTGCACCCCCGGGCCTTGGGGCGGGAAGCGGAGCGAGGTGCCTCTTGCAGTAATTGATTTTTCAGTTTGTACGGAGCAGCGTTCGTTCCTGCCCTGCTTGGCAGTCGGGTCCAAACCGACGGGACGGGAGCGAGCTGCAGCAAGCCGAGAGGCTTAGCCCGGTCCTGAGAGCTCAGAGCAGCGTCGGTCTGGGTCAGCCCTATCGGAGGGCATTTGGGAACGTGTTTACGGGATGGAGAAATTGGCTCYGCGGCGCTGGCCCGACTGCAGGGGTGGGTAGCGATGACTACATTCGCTCATGCTTGTAGGCTTGAGGTACTGCAGTAATGAGTACCCTGGAAAGATTGCCTATGTGTATTAATTTGGTACGCTTATCTGCTTTTATTTGAATCTTCGGCCAGAAAAACAGCTTCCTGTGTCTATGGCAATGGTATATGATAGATGGATCAGCAAAAAATGCAGCTGGTGATTATTCAGAGTGGTGGRGTGGGTTTTTTGTTTTGTTTTTAACCAATATGCTACTTTAAAAATCATACAATCTGGAGACTTAGATTTTATTCTTGGTTGCTCTATTCTTTGGGCGACCTTCAACAGGTTACTCCATTTCTCATGTTATTAGCTTCTGTATTGTATAGTGCGGACAGGCTCCTTTTCAAAAGCTCGGAGGGACAAAGTACATTAACCACCGCAGGAGGCCACAGGTAACAGTGAGATCACGCCTCCGAGCTGACAGTGGTGCAAGTCTGCTTTCTTAAGCCGGTAGCTCTGTAACCTGGCACAATAGTGATACTGTAGGGGCCGCGTGCTTGGTGTTTGTTAGGGTTACAGGTCTGAATACAGGAGAACTGTAAACTGGTCATTTCTCAGATTTGCAGGCTTTTTCCAACAAATACTATAGCGCTGCCTCCATCAGTCCTGTCCCTTGAATGGCACACGGTGTTTCTGACTCCAGAAATAAATATTTGAGTAGAGGCAGATTTATCTGGGGATTGGCAGGGTGCGTAGCCCTCTACAAGACCCGTCCAGAGAAGTCTCTATCCTGAGGAAAACCAGTGGGAACAACCACCCCGCTCGTGGTCCTCCTTCGCGTGGCCTCCCGGAGCGTGACGGCATCCATAGGTTTATCCGTAGGCACCCGATAACTGCTGGTGTCACTGAGGCTCTTCATGAAATTTAATACCTGCAGTTTTAAAGCAGGTTTYGTTAGTGTAGTTCGTAGAGCTGGATGCTCTTGTGCTGTGAGATACTGTTTATGGATGACTTACTGTGTTGTGACAGATAAAAATATATCTGGATACTTTTATGGGTCCATGGTAACTGTTAGGTGTAAATAATCACTGTAATTATCATAAGGATGTTAAAAAGAGCCTGAAGAAGAGTCCTCTTAGAAGCGCATGTGATGGCCAAAATAATAAACCATCAGCTCTTTCCATGTGACAAACAGCAGCACACTCTTTTTATTTCCAGATTTGCAGCCATCCAGTGCTCTTTTCTTAGCCTGCGTGGTGGGTAATATCCCCTTGCTGTATGCAATCGTTAGAAAACAGTGATGTTTTGGAAATTAGGCATCCATATTTTGCTTCTGTGTGTGTCTTTTATTACTAGCCATAAAAAATGCATATGCTAGAGAAGAATAAAGTTAGGAAGCCGGGGGGTAAGTCTTGTAATATTAATCACTKACGCTGTGTTGGCTGCTGCCTGCTAGGTTAAATTTGGCATCTTCTAATAACAGGTTTCCCCCGCGGAACCGACTCCCGTGCGTTTTTCCGAACGCAYGTTGCCGTGTTGAATCCCGCTTGTGAAGCGGACTTTGGACCACCGGAGCGAGCCAGGCGCAGTCGGCTCTAATGCCACGAGGGTGGAAACGTTTCCTTTCGTCGGTGTTGATGGCTGCGGCGGGGCCTGTAAGCGGGTCGGGAGGAGAAGAGAGCTGGACGCGCTGGCGTCCCCGAGCACCGGCCGCGCTACAACGATAAACGCGAGTCGTCGAAGTGCCGTAGGAAACGGCCCCTATCTCTGGCCGGCACTGAGGGCGGCAGGAAGGAAGGAGGCCTATAAAAGGAGAAGCGTGTGCAGGGAGAGATTCACGGGGCCACGAAAGCGGGTGCAGAGGGCGCGCAGCCCYGCCGGGACCCGGAGTCGTGGGGGCGGCGCGCTGCTGTGCCAGGGCTTTCGCCGCCGCCGCCTCTTACGCGAGCAGTGGTAAGAGGTTAGGACTCGAAGTCTTCCTAAATCTCCTCGCCGAGAGGACAACCAGCATACGCCGCACTGTGCTACGCCCTCCTTGTTTAGGATTAATGGGTTTTTTAATAGGAAGCTCATAATACCAATCCATAGTTTTTTGGGATGATGAAGAACATGCTTCACGGTTGCCTTGCCTAACCTCTGTCGTCTCAAATTGAGGGGAAAAATCACTGTTTGATTTTTGTAGGTTGTTTTTCCTGCTCTGAGAGAGTTGCTATGAGACCCTACTACTAAAGACAAGAGTGTCTCTTCCCCCTGCCGTGCAAGTGCAGTCTGCATCTGTTTTCCTGCTTTACGTTAAAGACCTACCAAATGATTCCTGCTTGGCCAGTTTACAGTGGTATAGCTTCCAAAAACCAGTATCTGCGTTGTATTTTCTTGAGGGGAAAAAAATGACAATAAACAGATTTTTTTTTTAAATAGAAAGCTATTTTTTCAAAGCCAGCTAATGTTATGACAAAAATTGCCTTCACTAGCACGAGGTTACGTTAGATCTTGTTCGTTGTCTTGCATTTGTACAGTGAAAACACCCTTTGCCCCAAATCGTATCACAAGCTTTTCATATGTAAATATATATATTTCCCCCTGCTGAAAATCACCCTCAGGTAGCACAGTGCAACTGTTCAACAGCAGAATTATGCACTAACCTCGGTTATTTAAACCTAACTGTTCTCTTCGCTTTGGCTGGCTTCGGAGGGACAAGTTGTAATGTCCTGCTGTCTAATCTAACAGCGCAAAAACTGGATTTTACACCCAGTAGAGGTTGTTAGTGTTCCGAAGTGTATGAAGCTCTTTCCTCTATTTCAGCAAACCTGATCCTGAAACGCAGGTGGAGATCTGCTTGCAAGCTCCTTGGGYGTCCGTTCTTTAACGGCGCTTGGGGCATGGGGAGCCTCTCGGCACGGCGCTCGCGGCCGGGTCAGCCGGCTCGGCGGCACCGCTCGCCCTCGCGGCGCCAGGCAGATGAGGCCGGTCGGCTCRCGCTGCCCTGAGCGCCGTTCCGGGCACCTCACAGCGGCCGCAGGGATAGGTTTATCCAGTTAAAGTCTTTTTTGTTTGATTGTGTGTCAGTCAAAACATAACCTCTTTACAAATGTCTAAAAATAGCATTAAAACGCAAGGTGGATGCAGCTCTTTGGAAGCCGTTGCGTTAATACGCAGGAAACTGAGTGAGCTGGCGTCTCTTCAAACTTTCGTGAACAAGTGAGGTGACTTCTTTGTGCCTGTGAGTAGCACGCAGCAGAGCAGTCGTGAATCTACAGCTGTGCAGAGTCACTGTGTTTTAAGCAGTGTTATAAAGAGCTATGGAAGCATGATGGTAAACCTGCTTTTACCATTTAAATCTTTTTTTTTTCTCCTCAATTTCCTCAATTTCGTGATCCATATGGGAAGTTCAGAGATGCTTTGATGAGAAGATGGATCTTACATGAAACTTGCATTTCTCTGCATGATGCTGCTTGGGCTTATGCACATTAGGATTTAAAATCCGATTCATGTATCTTTCCTCCCTTGCGAACGTGCCCTTGGATTATTTCAAGGGTGCCATGATGAAACACTAAGGAAATCTTGTTTAGAGCAAGAAGCCTGTTTCTTTACTTTTTTTGACCACGTGAAGTTTATTTCATTACTTAAAATCTTAAAGTCGTCAAATAAACCTGCAAAACCACAATAATGCACACTGGATTTTATAATGGTTTAAAAAAAGTGCTTTTGATCCTGAAAATGTTACACTGTTAGTTATCTTTAAGCAAAATAAGGGCATACCTATTTTCATTACTTTGTTTTAAATTTAACTGGAAAACAATTAGAAAGTGTCACTTAGTGTCTCTTGCTGTCACGCTTTGCTTTTTTCATCATGCATTTATTGTGAAGAATGGTGGGGGTTTTTGGTTTTTGTTCTTTTTAACAAGCCCAGACTTTTCACTTGGATTTAGGGTTTTGTTTTTTTCTTTATCTGTATAGTACTATAGGTTTTTGAAAGGGTTTTTCAAGTATTCTGCCTTGTGATCTTGGGTAACTACAGTTATACGTGTTTAGCAAAGCAGGGAGCAGATTAAGGGCTTGGCTGGTGCCTGTAAGAGACAAGTACCTTGGTACTAAAAGACTTGATGCATTGCTCTGTCATATCTTTAATTTCAGTTCATTCTTAAAATGCTACCTGCAGGCAAGATTTGGAAAGTACCTGTTTTTTTGTTACTTCTGACAATTTTCCTGATTAAGCTAATTGCCTGAGTTTTTAACCCATCCATAGTTTTGTCATTAAGACATTGTGTGATTTTTAAYAGCTGCAGAATTTTCATGATAATGCTATAAAACATCCACACCAGGCGAGTCAAAACATACATCTTTTATAATTTGCTGAATTTGAGCTGTGTGATGTTAAGGAAGGGCTGCCTGGTGTTAATTGCTTTTACTGCTGCAGATGTTCCTCGGTTCCTTGACGAGAGAAACAAACCCCCAGATTTTGCTTCGTGATGGAGGACAGCAAAGCTATGCTGCTTCTTGCAGTAGTTTGGAGGCTATGTTGGGGAGCTTGTCTAAAAAGAAGCACCTGAGTTTTGAGCTTGAACKCTGGCTGCCACCACGTTTCCTTCTGCTCGTGCTGTTCACTTATCCGAGCGTAGCAGATGATACATGAAGCAGAATCATTTACAACGTGGAAGCAAAATATGGAGTTGTAAGAAGTTCTTAGAAAGTTAGTGCTGTTTTGTTGTGCATCGGGAAAATTATTATGGCAGACGARATCCCTTATTATAGGTGATGCTTTAGAATCTGGATAGATTGCAGAATTTTCTAGTTAGTGTTTACTGCACAGCTTTGAACCATAATGAAGTCTTTGTACTTTTTTCTTTTTGTAGGAGCCCTTTAGAGAAACTACTTGAATGAAGTGACGGAACTTGATTTGGGAGTTTGAATTTTGCCAGCTGTTGATACAACAAATACATACAAATTTTTACTCTCAGTTAAGAGATTAAACCTCTTGTTAACTACAAATATGCCCTTATGTGTGTTGTCTTCTGCAAAAATTACATTGCTCTCTTCTGTGAGAGAAGCTTAAAGAAAAAAGGCTGCTCTTGACTCTTTTGAGTGCTGATAAATTGCATTGAAACAAACCATTCCTGCAGGCTATTGAGTTTTTTGTAGCTGTCAATTTAAACTTGGTAGCTTCCCGTAATCCTTTTCCTCTTCCTCTTCTTTCTATGTGTATGACTATAATTCTGCCAGAGGGGTCTGCTGAAGATCTTTGCTGCTGCAGGTCCTCGTGCTTTGGCTGAGCGTGTGCAGGGGGTGGTGGGCACCTCGGAAACCAAGTGCCTGCTTCTGCCAAGTGATGCACTTCTGATCCTAGAGCATGATCTGCAGGTAAGAGAATTAGTGAGGGAAAGYCTGCTTAACCGGTTGCAAAAACACTGGATGAAATGGTCATGTATGGCCCTGCTAGTCATATATAGCAATTAAAGGAAAAATGTTGCTCGTTTTATAAAAACAATTTAAGGCGATGTGCAAGGGTCGCAGTGTGCCTGCCTTGAGCTCAAAGGGCTTCTGATTTGGGACAGTGTTTGTCAGCTCCTTGTGAATTTATCCGAGAGCTTGCTTCTTAATGTTGTCTTCCAAATTTCTGGAGTTCTCCTGGAGGCTGGAATGAAGAAGCAGGACTGTGTGTGTTTKTCATTCTTGGAAAAAGAATTTTGATGTAACGTTGCTCCTCCTCTGCGTGGCAGCTGCTGCGGCTGTGCCGCCCTGTTTCCTGGAGTTTGTTTTTCCATTTGATGTGGAAAACTTTGTCTTGTTTTGGGAAGTACTGTGGCGTAGCTAGGAAAGAAAATTAAGTTTATATATTACTGTACACGTTCTAATGGAGCCTGTGAGTGTTGTGAGACACCATCCAAAATGCGGGTTTTACAAGCCGTACACCAGCACTTACGTACGGACTATGGAATTATTTGAGTGTCATCACCAAGAGCCTTGCAGGGCCGGGAAACCACGCTGCATTTACGGAATGTGCTAATGAGCTTAAGACACTGGCCAGGTTGCAGGTTGTTTAGGGAGTTTTACAAAGAAAGAAGTGAATACCTTAACTGTTTTGCTTAGGAGATGTCTTTGTAGAGCATGGTGGCAGCTATGGAGTTTCTTGTGGGCACAAGGAAGATATCTTCCTGTACGTGGATGTAGTTTTAGATACATGGAATATTTGGAAATATGGATAGCTCGGGTCTACTTAAAAGCACTCCCAGTTTATATTTTGATGTTTCATTTATATTCAAGTCAAGGACTTGAATTTTGCACGTCTTTAAACTGGAAAAATGCGCTYACTATAGTAGCGAGACATGCTGTAGCATTATTCAGGGTCTAATCTGTGCGAAGTCCGCAGGATGAGCCGCTTGTTCGTAGGAAGTAGCGTGCTGCTGCCTGCTTTCTGGCCTGCTTGTTATAATAGTTTCTACCAGTCTCTTCTTCTGTGAATGCCATAATGAGGCCTCCTGTCATCTTCCACCAGGCACTAAAAGCMGCTGATAATTGTGCTATTTAGTATAAATGAGGAGTAGAGAATGCTAAAAACACTATGGTAGCAGACCAGAACTGCAGTAACTTCACCCAATAGTGCAAAGGTCGCTTTGGGTTGTATTCCTGAGTTTTTGTGTTTGAAGGATAGGGGGGAGAGGGAGTAGTCCAACAAATTGCTCTAAGCTGAACTCTTTTYATTGGTTTAAGAGCATTAATATCTCGCACTTGTGCTTTTCAAACCACCTTTCCAGCATGTACCTCTCTTGCTTGGGGCCCTCGTGTGCCGGGCAGGCTGCAGGGTTCCTGTACATTAGGTTCACTGTGGCACATAGTTCCATTTCCCCCAAAGAACAAAGTTTTAAAGTAACTAGTGGTTTYGCTTTCTTGTCTGTAATATTACAGACAAAACAGAGGCGTTGCCCTGAAAACATGCCCAGCATAATCATGGTTTTCCAAYTGGAGCAAACTGAAGGGTCTTTGAAAAAGGTAGGTCTTTTTGAACCATGTTTCAAGCCCTGTCGTTAGCCTAGTCTACTGCTAGCTTTAACTCCTGTGAAAATCAGTGGTCTCTTATCTTTGCTGGAACTCTGCTGTATGGTGTCAAAGGCTTCCTCAGTTCCGGGCTTCTCCACCCAAGGAAGTAGACTGGCRTATGTAGACTTTTATATTCTGATACAAGAGCCCTTTGCGCACAAGGACGTATCTGGAATAGTTACAGGCCTTTAAAATTCAGTCTTCACTCCAGAGCAGCTTTCTAATGTAGAACAACAACAGTGAAATTTAGTTTATAAATCTCTTGTTGCTATATCGAGTCTTGTGTGTGTCATTTCCCTCTTGCCCACCAGGAGATTCTGCAAGAGATACGGTTTGTATTAAATATTTTCCCTGGGTATTACACTAATCTATTTTTAATGAACATTAAGACTAGGAAATCAGGACTAGAAAATCMCTTAGGATTGTCTTCTCCCTGGGAGCCACTGCAAAGAAAATGCACAGCTYGTGAAGATGCTCACAATACTTGCATTTGGGAGCACTGGTTTACTCAAGTAGAGGTTTCCTGTAAGCATATATATTTTTAAAAATCTTGAGGAACCACAGTGTTGGTATATGTAAAAGGGTGCAGAAAAAAACAGTTGCTTTTAAGTTATCCAGYGTTACTAGATAGTTTAAGGAAGATTCTTCCTGGATACTACTTAAATTCTTAGAAAACCCAGCACCTTGATAATATTGCCCTTCTTTTTATGCTGATTTAACTGAGCACTGGAAGTTGCTCAAGTTTGGGGCCCTAATGATACTCTGTAAAGTTTCCACAACAGCTGAACATTGTGAAAATATGTGCGCTTGACTTTCTCTAGATTTCAGTAAACCAGTGTTTTAATGCTGAACGCCTGAATCTAGCAGAAGCAGCATCCACGGGGCAAACCCTGTGGGGTGGGATGCTGTTTTCCTGATGGCTTTCTTCTATTCCCCACTGAAGAATCCAGTGCAGGTGCTATCAGCATAGCAGGCATATGTTCTGCCTTTTTCTTTAGAGAATTATCTTTTAAATGCTATTTTAGTATTTCTTCTGGTGCTAAGCTTACTCTTGAGTTGGTCCRGTCTTTCTAGCCCCTTACAGTATTTCAGAAATGCAGCACAAGCAGTTTGCCCTCGAAGGCTGACGTTTTTTCTAGTACCCATTGATTGAGAGCTTTGATTTTTAGGTGTGCGGTTTGAGGCATCTCCAAATGGCCTCATCTGAACAAAATGCAAATCACACAGACTCAGAGTATCTTTAGTCACTTGTCACTTCTGTAAGTCATGGCCAGTGTAATTAATGCTATCTTCATTTGAGGTATCCTGAGCATGCACAATCTCAAATGCTGTTTTGTGTGTGCTTTTTGGAGGATGTATGTGCTGCTTGGAGTAGAAGTCGTTTCTTTCTRTGTTAAGTAGTTTGATAACTGCAACCGCGCTCTCAAACTGATCATACCTTGAAGCTGAGTTACTTTTACTGATGGCATTCAACTGCCATAATGCTCTGAAGGACCAGGTCAGCCAGCATTTAAACCATCTTTATTTCAGTCTGTCCTTGTATAAAAGAGAGATTTAATATTAAGAACTTGTGACTTTGCCAGTTTACTACAAAAGTCCTATGGTGTGGTTTTTTTCTGTCTTATGCTGTCCCATGCCTGAATTTGGTATCTGTGGTCGTGTGAAGGTTCTCAATGCTTGTACCAAGAAGCGCTGCAGGTGCTATAGCATGGTGTGAAACAATCACTGATAACGTTCAAGTCAATGGGACTCAAGTTACCTGTGATATATTTAACTTCCCAAGTTTTTCTGATAATCATTACTGGAAAACAGTAGTCCTGCTGAGGAGATTGGTATTGTACATCCTTACCACTTGTGTCTGTCCTAGCTGGAGAACAACCTTGTTACCTAGGGCTTGTCTTTAAATATTGGCACTTACTTTCCCACCTTCAATACCAGTTTATCCTGGAATATTAGAATGTGCACAGATTTTGGTGATGGCAGAGAAGTTCATTTGACTAGAGGTGAATAAATTGTTTTCTTTCCCCATTCTGTTTTTATTGTTCTAAAGCTAGATGGACTTTTCACTTGGCTGAAGGATGCCAGACCTGAAATACTACATTCTTTGACCATGTCTGGAGGCATGTAGTAAATAAAGCACCTTTGGGTGAGGTCAATCAGCTGAGAGTGAATAATCATGTAATTCATCTGGGGTTTTATCATTAGTTTGTTCCTGAGATTCTTTGTTTTCTTTTCAGCCAAAACATTGCTGACTTGAGCTAAAACGTTGCAGATCYTTTTTTTGGAGGTCCTCAAATAACTTTTTAACAGCTCAATTTTATTGCTGTGTGTTGAAGACAGTAGAAAAAAAWATCTTTGGGTAATGTTAGTAACCAACAGGAAGATTTATGTTCATAAGGTTTTTTTCCTAATAAATGAGAAGACAGGTTAGCTTGTTTGATCATTAATTCAGGTGTATACTTCAAAGGTTTTGGCAATACAGCTTTTGCAGAAGCATTTCTGCTGTGGACGTGGCTATTTTGGTAACCTTTTGTATGAGGGCAAGTTAATTTTGAGCTGTCAATATGTTTCTCTTTATTAGAAGATGGATATTTAGAGGGTGGTGCTATGCTGGAAGGCATGGGTGACTGCAGCCAACTGCATCCTTAACTGTGAGCAATCTAGGCCTGATTTCAGCTGGTGGGTCTAGCTGGATGTCCTCCTTTTTCTTTTTTTTTAATTGCTCCTTCTCTCCTCAGTGAATTCCAACAATATTTGACTTACCCATGTCTAGGACTTTCTTTGAAGTCTTGTAAGTCGTCAGGTACAACACACTGAGTTAACTAATGGACTYGGTTTTGCAAACCTTGTCCTCTTGTAGGCAATCTAAAAGAAGCGYGGTCTGCCTGTGAGCAAACTTCCATAGGTGGCACTCCCTCCCTGCCCATRTAAGCCTTGAGAGCCTTTACAGAAGTCAAAGGATTTTGCATTTAACCTTTTTCTGGTTTCCTATCTTATGTATCACAGGCCTGAGGGTTACAGAACACAGGAAGCGAGTATCTTCACCTAAGGAGAGCTCTCTAGTCTTTATAGTCCGTATTCCTTTTAACTGCACTTTCAAGTGATCCCTTGATAGTTGGTGGACTTTTTTAAATGTAGTATTTTCATGTATAGGTGTTAGAATAAGGTCCAAAAAAGTTGAAGTATATATTTTTAAATGCTGATACTTGTTTTCTTTTGCAGAATAACGGCGTGCATAGAATT
Source organism: Apteryx rowi (assembly GCF_003343035.1). Classification (NCBI taxonomy): domain Eukaryota; kingdom Metazoa; phylum Chordata; class Aves; order Apterygiformes; family Apterygidae; genus Apteryx; species Apteryx rowi. The sequence goes on from NW_020450530.1 coordinate 2,433,427, forward strand.
TGGGGAGACAACAGAGCACACGACGATGCTGCTGAAAGGAGTCTGAGCCACAGAGCATGCTTTGTGCCACACTTACTCAGGTAGGCTTCAGCAGATCGTTTTATGCTCCTCTAATGAACCAGAATTTGTTGCGCATGTTGCTCCATTACTTGTAATTTTGAGCCAAGGAGCCTGTCTCTCTCTCAGACCAAAATTATGCCCTGCTTTCATCACTGTTAAAGCCTTTAATGTGCATTCTAATCTTAATTTTACCCGATTGTTRTATTTCAGTCAGTCCTTTTTCAAATGTTACACTGATTTATAACACGAGGTGTGCTGCACATTTTGGTACATATTTTCGGAAGTGTTTTTCTTCTCTTATGCATGGAAGAGCTATGGTATCAATAAGGTGCCCAACTATATATCTGGAAATAGAATTCTGAGAATTCTTCAGACTGTTGTTAGAACCTGCTCTAGTTGACTCACCTGCAGATAATCTGTTTGGCTTCAGAAGGCAAAAGCAGCTGAATAGATGCATCCATCATTCCTTTGTACACCAGTGACTGATTTTTCAGGTTGTTTTGATGGGAAATGTGAAACTGCTTAGCAGTTTATTTCACAAATAAAACTTTGGGGATGAATCTTTTAAATCTTCGTTTAAGTGCAGCTCAGTTTTGCACTGTCTAATTATAGGTCTGTACTGAAGAAAGATGTAAAGGAAGCAAAGACCTGCCCTATATGATGGAGTCTGGGATCTTTTAAAAGCAGTTCGGTCACTGGGGAGCCATCAAAACCCAATAGCGCTGGCTGTCTTACAGCATTTAAAACAAAAATATCTYATTTAATTGTGAGGTAGTTCTGTGGAACAGAAACTAACTTCTCTGTTAGCACCAGGTGGCAAGAGAGCACAGAAATAAAGCAAACAAATGGCAGAAAAAAAGTAGAAGGAACAATGGTGATAGTCTTAAAAACTGRCACAGTAGGGGACCGGCATTGAGAACAACAAACTCAAATCGCAGGATGTTTTGCATAGCAACAGGACTTCAAGTCTTCAAGTGGATTTTATTGTAACTGCAGCACTTGCTTCCTGTATGAGATAAAGGGCTGTTATACTCTGAATGCATTTTAATCTCTATATCTAAATTAGAGTAATAATTAAAAGGAATTAGCTGACGGAAACAATAGTGAAGTCTATTGCTTCTGAAAGTGTTTCCTCTTATTTTGCTGTCAAAGAAGCAAGAACAGGAACATGCRTAAAGGAAACGGAGTAAAGATGAACTTTTTCACCAGGTGCTGAATGCTGTCTACAAACTACTTTGTCGATGAAGGAAGAAATTGATTGGGAATCAAAAGCGCGAACTAGTTCATAATACTGTTCAACATGCGCAAAGGGGTGCCAAAGGACCCAGAAATAGCTGACCTGTTCTACAAAGATGATCCTGAAGAAATATTTGTGGGTTTACATGAAATTGGACATGGAAGTTTTGGAGCGGTTTACTTTGTAAGTATAGTTCTTCACTTCCTTTTTGGAAAACCAAACTATTTTCAGTGATATCTTATAAATTCTCAGCATTTGTAGAAGTGAATGTCCTTGTAGCTCTTAGTGCTTTGTATGTCTTAGCATACAGCTCATATATATGGCAGCAGCTGATACTACAGTCTGAATAGTGCATGCCACCATTCAGGTTAAGTATATGGTATCTTATGCTCTCTGATGCTGAAAGTTGAATTTAAGCAGCTGGAAATTAATTTGTCAAACTGGAATTTCAAGATATTCTACTTTGTGCTCATATGCTTGTAAATTGTTGCAAATTAATAGATCCAGTGAATTAATGATTTAAAATGCGATAGGCATTAAAAGCCACTTTTGTTAATGAATTGGTGTTGTGGTTGCTTGAGTAAAGATCCTGTGGAAGTTGTATCAAAATTGCATTCAGGTTTTTGAGTGATTCCTCTGATTATTTAGGAGTTAGAGACATCTTTTAAATGTCATTCTGCTTTGTCATCACATACATACCATCATCAATAGCAAACGCTTGCAGGCAAAAGCAAGGAGAAAATCTTGAGAGAAATGGGACTTCCAGAGGAAAGGAGGTGGTGTGATGATCAGTAGGAGGTCAAGTTCACGAGAATTTAGATTTCTGAATATCGGACATTGTGGAGTTTAGATATGCATCCTTACCTCTGTGACACTGGGAGATGGTGGTAGCCAGCATGGTTTATTTACAGGCACTCTAATCCAATTCACTGTCTATAGTTGTATACAGTGATGGAAGAGTTGGTGGAACTGCCGTTAAAACAAGAGAGGATCCTGATATTTTATTTCAGATAAGGAATATATGTGTTTTTTTGCGAGGTAAAGGTATAATTCTGCAATGTTTAAGCTGGTAGTAATGGTACAAGGTATTTTTGCCATTGGGACTGTCAAAAGTGGGACAGATGCATTTAGTTGTGGGTTTAGTGATAGGCAGTATAATATTAGTGACAGAAAGTATAACAGTAAATGTACAACGTGCCTGAGAGAACATGGGTGGTAAAACTTACAGTACGCATTGACCCGCTCCACAAGAAGAGCAGGCATTTGTTAGACGGGAGCGGGTGAGTCCTGTTCAGTGCGCTTCAGAAGCGCAGGGACAGCACGCGGGCATGCTTCAGGGCACCGCTGGCGTAGCGAGGGCGCCTCCTTGGAGCTTTTATTCGGGGTGGTCAGGAATTCCTCGCGCTGCCAGGGAAAGGGGGCGAGGAGCGCTGGTGACCTGACGTACTCAATAGCCTTACAAGCAAGAGGTCGCTACGGTTAGGTGAGACTTTGTGATCCCCAGAGCTTCTCTTCCTCTTTATCCCTATGCTTTATTTAACCGGTCTGTGTTTCAAACACACTGGAGAGTTTAGCCAGCCTGCACATTCCTGCTGTACCCTAAAAGCTTGATGATTGCAGTCAAGGCTGTAGTCACTACTATGCTGCTACAGTAATATTATAGACAAGTGCATCTCTACTTTTCCGTAATGTCTCCACTTCTCTGACACTGTTTCAAACTTAAGCTTTGCTTCCTGTTGCACGAAGCACTGAACATGCAGGAAACTGTTTTTTGGAGTCGCCACTCCTGCTGTGTGCATAAGGTGCAAGCAGGAACCTACCTGTTCTGCAGTTCTGGCTGCACAGCAGCCCGGGCCTCGGAAAGCCTCTACGTCTGCCCCGCGTCGCATCGCTAATGCGAGAGCCTTTCCCTGCCGTGCGTGGGATGCTGTGCGTCTTGGCTGTGTTTTCCCTCCTCTCAGAAAGCTTTTGTGGCCTCTCTCGCATCTGGAGTCGAGGGCATCCTGGAGTGAGGCAGGGGACAAGAGTAAGATCTCGGTCACTGCAAGATTTCTGGGCGACCTGACGTGCTTGGCATTGGGAACGGCGAATGCATCACAAACCACTTTAAAGGATCAGAGCTGCCTAAGCGACAGGGCCCCCCTCCATCTCCGAACATTGTACGCGATAATATTTCTAGAGATTCTGTTTTGTAAAGAAGCCGATAAGGGACCTTCTTCCCATCAGAAAACTGGAGAGAGGAATATTCACATGAGTCTTCCTTACTGAAACTTCTGAGCCAAATAATTACCAATTTGGCTAATGAGATGAACTTTTTTTTTTCCCCTCCTTTCCTGAGGTGCCTCAGCTCTCAGGCGCTCTGAAGTACATGTGTGGATTTCAGAGTAAATGTCAGTCTTGAAAGAGAAATTGGTTTTCCTGCTGTGTAAGGGCAGCCCCTCTGCTGTACTCAAGCTCAGTATTTTGAGGGAAATATCAAAAGCAAGATTTAAAAAAAGTGATGATAAATGAAAATACAAAGCCTAGAAGATAAATGTCCTCCAGGTTAAACCCTGGGGCTGCTGACAAGAGCCTGCGGCAGGTATGGAAGGAACGTATATCTCTAATGAGAAAAGATGAGCAGCGGTGGTGCTGAAAGGTGTTGTGTCATGGACTCTGATACGCCATGGCCATCCAGCAAATGGGAACTACCCGGTTTCTGGGTTTTTTTGTTTTTTGGGGGGAGGTTTTTTGCAAAATGGTTGTGTAGAGCTTCGCGTGCGTGTGCTTGAGCACCATTGGTTAGCTGTGCTTTTGCTACCTCTGTTTGATCTTTTTATTTAAATTGGTGCTGCTGCTACTGCAAACAGTAAATATGTTGATCTGCATCTTGTCGCAGTTGTGGTGAGTTAATATGATTGTTCTACTATAAACCTCAATTCAAGCTTAATTTTGCAAGCTGTTTTGTTTGCCTGCATATTGTCCATGCATGGCAAGAGAAATAATTTCAAGTTTCTTTTCTTGCCTGAAAGAAATGATGCTTTGTATATCAGAAGGCTGAGAAGTTCATAATTTGTCACAATGTTTTAAAGTTAAATGCTGACTAGATAAATTTTGTAGCTGATTTCAAAAGCATAGCTTCATCAGAAATAATAACCTAGTTAGATTTATGCTGCGTATGGAAGAGTGATAAAGCAAATGAGAATGGTGTAAATAAAGAAGGTTTTGCAAGCAGAATGTGCTTATCTTCTGCCAAGCTTTTCTCTAAAGATCTGCAAGTGTGGCCAAGACCACTGAAGCATATGGATATTTCTGTCCAGTGTGCTTGGACAGCCCTTTAATTTATTTCAGCCAAGGGGATCCCAAGCGTTTGGTGCAGCGAGAACTTCACCCACAACCGTGGGAGCCCACGGCTGCGGTTTGACGTGGCAGCACACCGTTCAGCCAAAAGCTACGGCAGAATTGAGAGAACTTCTTACGTTCATGCAAAGGCATTCAGAGTTACTGTGACAGACAGAAATACTTGGAAATTTGTTTAGGACACCAGCATTAACTCTTCTATTGGAGTCAAGTACTCCTGAGATCTTTTATGTGCTGAGTCGGAATGAGGAGTGCTTAGGAAGGGTTTTGTCTTCTCCAAAAGCAATTTTTTTTCAGCTTTCTGTGATTCAGTTGATGAGGACTGTGCTCTGGGAAGAGCAGAGCGCGATTTTCGTCTTGCACGGTGTCAGGCTCCTGCCTAAGCAGATTAATACTAACTTCCGTTAAGGCCAGTGCTTTTCTGGTTCACCCAGCACCATTTTCTTTGAAGTCACTGTATGCATCATGAAATATCTTTGATTAATACATTATTATTCGAGTACAGTAGCCATCCTCTTGAACAATCGAAATACAGGATTTACTACATGTAGCTTCTGTTGTAGTCTAAGCTTTAACTGTAACTAATCTTTGTTCTGAAAATTGCCAGTGCTTGGAGRTACTGGGATTTCAACAACTCTCTTAAGACTAAAATATTCATGTTGTCTGTCCTTGACAGACAGAAATGAAGATGGTGCCAATCCAGGCAAGTAGATCTTTTTCTAAAACAGACTTTTTGGCCTCGGGTCAACCATCCCTGTGCTATACAGGCTTGAGAAAAGCAGAATTTTGCTGACTGAATAATATTTGTTGTACAATTGGCACCTGGTGGCTGTGATAATAAAAGGTTAAGTGCGTAGCTATTCTGTAACGCGGAATCTATCAATGTCTCATTTCTTCCTTTTGAAATAACATTTTTAATTTACAGTCAGATGCAAGACAGCTAGTGCTGTTCAGTGTTCCCCTGACCCTGCTAGTGCTGCCTTGATAAGAGATTGCAGCAATGAAGATTACCTGCAGTTCAGGGTGCGTGTTTTCTAGGTTCCATTCCCCAAAATACCAAGCATCATCTCTTGGCCAAACTGCATGTCTGCAAGGGTTAATTTGCAGCTTGAAGCTCAGCTCTCCAATGAAGAAAGCCAAAATAGAGCGGGGTATTCCATTTCAAAAATGGAAAAGAAGGCTAGTGGTGTGAGAATAGACCTCGAGTCTTGCTGTGGGTGAAGACTTGTGCGAGACATTGCTACTCTGGTCACTTCTCCAAGAAGAAAGGTTTTTGAGATAGCAGTGCTTTCCACGCAAGAGTCAGGTGAACAGACTGACAGCAGCTTTGCATTTTTTCCTTGCTGATGCTCTGGGCTCAAAGCAAATCCATCAGCCCGTTTGAATAGTATGAATTGGATATCAGCTCTCTATAGTACTTGTTTGAAGATGTGCATTTTTGCATTAAAATAGATGATGTTTGGGGTCTGGCAATTTTTGTGGAAAATGAAAATGTCCTGAGATATTTATGGGCTGCCTTTAAACCTGTTTCCGCACTGGTTGTTTGGATAAGATGGTTTGCGTGTATATGAATAGCATGGCTCCGTAATTTGACATCTGCTCAGCTGCTGACAGTCAAGAGAACTATGTGCACATTGCCTACATTAGGTGACCCAGTTTCATAAGTGAAGTGGATTACACTTATTCCGTTTGCTATTTCAAAGCCATGCCTGAAACTTTCATCCCTTTGTAGTAGCACAGGAAAAGCAAAATAAATTGCTGTRTGATTCTACTTGCAGTATCTGGGAGGGGTCTGTTCCTTACCGACAGGAGACTTTCTTGAGCTGTAGCAAAGTTGCAAAAGCCTGTCCTGCTTGCATGATGGAAAAGGAGATCAATCAGCCTTTGAAGAGTAAGCATTTGAATAAAGTCTAATATTGAATGCAAGTGGACGAAAGCAGCCTTGACGCATCTATCTCGTCTTACTCATTTTTGGAACCAAAACTAGGTGTAATGCAATTAAAATCTTGATGCGGCCTTTGCCTTAACACTGGAAATGCACCAAGGAGCTTGGTAATCATTTTGAGGGAAAGGAAGAATGCTCAACAAGGCAAAAATGACTTCAGTGTCATGCTGGAGCCCTTACACATATAGCTGGTCAGCTGCTGCTCAGTGCAGTGTTTTAAGTACATTAGGGCAGATTAGTAAGCCCACTGGAATACTTAGAAAATCAAATTTTCGTATGATAAATATGGCGAAAAGTCCAAAATTTTAGGTGAAACCTCCAGTGTCCTGGAGTCATTGCCTAAAGGACAAGGCTGTTATTATTTAGGCAATATACATTGTGCTTTGCCAAGTTGTTGTGTAGACCTTTATGGTCCTAAAGACACATTCTTCACTGTAGCTGTGTCAGTAACTTAAATTTATTTTGGTTTTTTGGGTCAAATGGAATGTACGATGATTGGTTTTTTTTGTGAATGTAAAATGATTTTTTTTTCCCCTTTGCTATGCACAGAACCCAGAGAAGAGGGCGTTATTCTAAAATGAAATAACTTACAGTGAGAGGAAGGTAGCTGTTTTTTAAATGGAGATAAATTCCAAAATGGAGGGCCATCTTGAAATTGAAAGCAGAAATAGTTGTTTGAGAATAGTAGTGCCTTATGGTTTTTTGGATGAAATTAGAGATCTTCGTACATGTCTTCATTTGTTTCCTCGGCAAATGTTTTTCCAAAGGTTTATCTAAAACAGCTTTTACTGCAATTCCAATAAAACTGTTTTGCATGTTCTCACAAGGTGCTTTGTAAGACCTTGGTTTGTGCGTCAGTAGGGAGGTAGCAAGGGAAGGAGTGTAAGGGCTGAGGGAGGGTCAGTGGATGTGGACAGATGGATAAAGCTAACGAAGAGGGTGATCGTGATTGTTTAGTAAATCTTATCATGAAGAAGGTGTCTTTGCAGCACAAGGGTTTGCCAGGCTGTGACACAGGAGAAGAGATCTGTTTTTGCCAAAGGCACAGCTGACTCCATGGGGAGGGGGAAAAAAAATAAAACTTTTTTTTTTCCAATTTCTTTCTTTCTCTTCTCCAGGCTACAAATTCCCACACTAATGAGGTGGTGGCAGTCAAGAAAATGTCCTACAGTGGGAAGCAAACAAATGAGGTAAGATGAATAAAGCTAGTTGTGCATGCAGGAGCTGTTGCAACCATAATGTAAACCTGAACAGTGAAATTAGCTGGATATTTTATTTGACGCTAGTAAGCCAGCTTTTTAATGCCGTAGTTGTTACTAACTTCCATAGGAAGCATTGGGAGTTGTAGAAGGAAGATGAGTTTATGCAAATTCTGACAAATAGTTCAGTTTACGGCAGTGAATGGGGATTCAGAGTGCTTCTCGGGTGGTTATTTCAGTGATGCGTGCACTAAGAGCACACTGGCTGTTGGATCCCTAACCACCACTCTTTGAGGTGTCAGCTCATTTCGCTTAGTAGGTGGACCTGCAATGGAGAACGTGTCTGTGTGTTAGTAGCAAAGAAGGGTGTTTGATGCGTTGTTCCTCGCTTACCTGTTGGTCTCCCACATAAGCTGCCTGCAGCTGTTCCGGTGATCTTCCAAATGTCAGTGGCCTTGTGTTGCATTACTGAAGGGAGCAAACAGCTAGCTGCTGCTATCTGTGTTTCAACACATACTGTAGTTATTGTTGTCTGCTTTGGGGTAGGTGGGTTTGTTATGAAGTTTGAGACCACGAGGTAGTTCATTATACAAAATGGCAGCAGTGCTTTAAGTAAAATGTGTGCAAACAAAATGATACAAGTGTGTTCGGAAGCCGTCAAGCTAGCTGTTTCTTTGGGATCTTAGTGCAGTAGGGAACTAGACAACTGCAGCACAGTTGGGCTTTGGAAACTACTGTTTCACAGGCAAGATTATACATGTGATTCTGCAGTACAGAGAGAGAATAATAAAATAAACCAAGAACTGTTTATATTTGGGCAGGGGTAAGTACACTTAGCTATTACTGGCTAGCTGCTGAATAACAGCATGGTTTATTTTGACCGATTAAATTAAAATTCATGCCTTTTGGATCAGCTTTCTCTTCACAACTGGCATTACTTGAATATAGGTAATCTCAAAAGTATTGTTAAGAGGAGACCCTGTGTCTGGAGCTCGTTTCCATGAGGTTAACCAGCTTTGACCTGGGGAAGAAGCTAGCCCGAATGGGCAAACAATTGAGAAAAACCTGATTCCACTTCCTAATGTCAAACCCTTAGTTCTTCTGATACAATTGGAATATCTTTCCATGATCAGTATATCACTGGGAGGAAAAATTAGTCTTGCAGCTAAGATGTGTTTGCATTATTAATGTAGAAACTGAAAAAGGGTGGAACATACTACTCCTCTCTGGTCTTCCCATTGCAAAGCTGCCTTAAGGTTGCTTTTTCAGAATGTGCTAAGGTGTGGGGTGTATGAGAGCATGAAAGGATTAAACTGATAAATGATTCATATCTTCTGCTTTTTTAATAGAAATGGCAGGATATCATCAAAGAAGTCAAGTTTCTACAACAGCTGAAGCACCCCAACACCATAGAGTATAAGGGCTGTTACCTGAAGGAGCATACTGCATGGGTGAGTGAGGGTGGCCTGGCGTTTAGGGGTCTTCCTGAGCACAAAACTTACTGTAGAACTACCACGTGTTCAATACATATACGGTGTCTTTACATGCAGCAGTATTCATCCCATGCTGCTTGTAGTCCCTTTCATCTGAAGATGTTTCCAAGTAATTTGAAGGGAATGGAAATTTGGGACATTGGATCAAATCCCTRCTTCTCTGAGGCAGGCCTCTGTTTTCATGGAGGTTAAAAAAAAGCTTCTGGCCTTATTATTGGACATCCTTTGCAGCATCTCCCCACAACCTTCCCAGTGCCTCAACTTTCTTTGCAGAATGTAGGATGTCATGATATTGCTGGAATTTGTTGGAGCACTTTTATTTTATTCATCATTTATTGTATTTTTTCCAGCTTTAGGTTTTCTTTGCCTCTACTGTTTCTCAGCCATCTAAAAACTGTGGGAGAGTATCTACAGTATCTACCTTATTATTTACAAGCATGTTTTTTTTCTTGCAGCTGGTTATGGAGTACTGTTTAGGTTCAGCTTCTGATTTGCTAGAGGGTAAGTTTTATATAGTATTTGGTTTTCTTTTTGCTAGTGCCCCCTTTGGAGTATGGTGGGAGGCTGTTTTCTCTTAGAGACTGGTATTTTGCAAATGGTAGGGGCAGTCTGTCTGTGTTTCTTCGCTCTGTACCCAGAGCACCTGTGTTTGTGGTTGAAGGGTAGGCTGCGGCTATCACAGGAAAYCAGTGCTGCATACAGTTGGCATGCATGTTTATATGTTGTAAAATGAAGGTATAAATGTATACAGCTATATTTCTGTAGTTTGCACCTCCTTGATGTCTGAAGCAGACTGCCTGTCATCTGGATATCCATAATAAGAACCCACAAAAACCATTCTTGTCCTTGCCTTGCAGTTSGTAGGAATAATTAGAGATGGTTTTATAGAACAGGAGACTAATGAGACCTTAGAAATAAAAACCATGGGGCCTGTAGAGGAATAGGGAATTTAAGCTTGAGTTTGCTAAAACTAATATTCCTCATAGGCCGTATCTTTTGTATCTAAGATACATCGGCCAAAGGCACATACTGGTCRTATTTAGGGATCTGTGGAATGTGCTTTGAGGCATCTCTTTCATAGCTAGTGTTCCTCGTTCTCCTGTCTCTTTGCTATATGGAAGAAACAGGGAAGTCTTCCTTGCTGAGGGCCAAACAAGTGTTTCAAATATGTTTGGCAAGCTCTGCTCAGACATATCTCTTGGTGTTAACAGTAACTGTTGGCCTTAACAGTAATATGAGAGGAGGGGGGGGGGGGGAAAGAAAAAGAAAAAGTGGTCATAGATGATGTGAAGTACGTGCCCGGGCTGTACGCAGACTCTAAGCCACCAATGGCCACCGGGCCATAGGGAATTAGGACGCCAGAGATGGCATTCACGTCACGGTTTGCAAAGTCGGTGGGGTTCCTCTTCTCAAAACAAAACAAAAAAACCCCCACACTTGCTCAGGGAGAGATCACGCTCACTCTGTCTTGGCTTTTCTTGAATTTCTTTCCTCAGTTCACAAGAAACCACTTCAGGAAGTGGAGATTGCTGCCATCACCCACGGTGCCTTGCAGGGGCTGGCCTACCTGCACTCTCACTCCAAGATCCATAGGTAAGGCTGGCGCGGCGCTGCGGGGCTGCCTCCGTACGGCCTCGCTGCGTTTGAGCAGCTCTGGCAACGGCTGTTCCACCAGAATTCCCTCCGAGGCACTTGGCAGTGCTCCTACTGCCGGGGTGGATTTCTACATAAAAGCTGTTGGCTGTTAGGGGACGCGTTCCCCTCACTGAAATAATCTAGTGCAGGGACGGTCCAGGGCTGAGATCGCTTCCATGTTAGCAGTTTTCGGATGCCAGTAGCAAAGAATACACCCGAATGTTGGCAGGAAACACTAACAAGAAAATACACACCCTAAAACTACCAAGTAAAGTGGAGTGATAGAACTAGATTATTTTTAAGACTAGAAATTTTTTTATTTTTTTTACATATATGCAAAACTTTATGCTTCCAGCAATCAGCTGATGAAAGCATAAGGCCGGGGAAACCTCTGTATAGCAGTCTTGGTTTTGACTCGTTTGGCAGTGATGTTATGTGTTCTCATTTTATATTTTTGTCTTATTTTGGGGGACTACTGATATTTTGTGTCAGGGACTTGCTGTGAAAAGGGTGAGCGGTAGATTAGTATAATTTAAGTGAGGACTCATCAGAGTGAGGCYGTGTGAGACTAATTTATAGGGCTAAAAGCTTCTTTGTAGTCTATTGGCGAGCTTTAGACAGAAAATTGGTCTATTTGAGGCTGAGACAGTGAAGTGTTTTTTCCAGAGACGGGAATTATTTGTTACTTGTTAAAATCACCACTTAGGGCATATCTACAAAAGGGTATTGTAGGACATTTAAGTAAAATATTAATTTAAACCAGAATGCCAATTTAGGAAATTAAATCAGAATGATTTAGGATCAACCCTTTGTGTATTTGCTCTTATCTGAGCATAAAAATACCTTTTATGAAATAAATTTACACACTTTCCAAGTTCAATATATTCTTATTTATAGTAAATGACTCCCTGTATGTACACAATCGAGTATCAGKCTTTCTTGATAAGGCTTAGGGGGTTTCGACGTGGTGCGATGTRGTGTGGTGTGAATTCAGCAGCCTGGCAGAGGGAATGCCGGCTGCCCTGCTGAGCTCTCCTGTAGCGTGCTCCTGCTGCATCCAGGGAACAAAGCCCGTTCGTTCTTCCAAACTGGAAAAAGTTACTTCATTGTTGCAGCACGCTAAGAGTGACGGTAAAGAAAGTTAGCGCTAGGTGAGCAGCACACGGGTCTTTCATACTGAACCGATTTTCTTCCTTGGGATAGTCTGCCTTTTAGCTTCTCAGGTGGGAAGGCACGTGCTCTCTCTCAGAAGAGAGCTGTCAAGAAAAGGCTGATTTTCTGTTAGGTGCCATATGTTAAACAGGAGAGATGAAGGATTACCATTTCCTAGCTTCATTATCTAGTAGCGATGAGGAACTGTGTCCTGGGAGGAAAACGCCACGCTCCCCTTCCCTATGGCAAGTTCCACTAGCTCTGAGGAAAGTAGAGCAAATGAATGAGAAAAAAGGACCAAAGCTGGCGGCGGCGGTGATGGCTTTGGTTTCCCCGCCCTGCAGCGAGGAAAGCGAAATGAGTGTGACCTAGAATGGAGGGACACCTTGTGGAGATGCAGGAAAAAAGCAAGTCTAATCTTGCATCCTGAGCTCCTCTCTCCTGCCGTTAGCTGTTAGTTGACCTGCTTATTAATGTCTCTGTATAGGATGGCAAAGGATGAGATTATTTTCTGTTGAATTGCAGGTACAAGGTAAACTTAAGTTAGCAAATATATTTGCCTAGAGCTAAGGTTTTTGCAGGTATGTCTGTAATCAGTTCAATGTCTGCGGAGCTTGAGGCAGTGCCCCTTTCCCCGAATGAAGGTTTTCTTGYGGTGCTGTAGGAGATTCAGGAGTGCCTGCTGAACTCTTTACTGTTGTTGTGAAGTGAAGATAGCACTGGAGATGAGTGCAAAGAGGACAGCCTGTATTTCTGAGGTGTTCATTCTTGCATGTACAGGACATCTTCTAGTACTTGTCTTCCTGCGGAAATGACAGATGCACAGACCAAACACATCAAGCTACCTCAGGGCTTGTTTCTGAGTAGTACATGTGTGCAAGCAATTCTCTGGAAAGTTACTGTAATGGTAGTTTTGAAGCAGTAGTGTCCTGGCAGTGGGGGAATATAGGTTCTGACCCCAGCAGTGCTGCTGAAATATTTTAAGTCAGTTCCTTTCTCTGTGGCTCTGGTTGTCCCRGCTTTGCCTATTCTATGTGCTGCCCTTTGGAGAGAAAGGTACCTCACCAGAGCTTGCATCAGCCTAAATTCAGAGACTCTTCTGGTTTGCCTGGTCCTGGATAAGTATTTGATGCACAAATTACTATGCTTCGACTGCTGTACRGTAATTCAGTGTATTCTTACTCTGCATCAAATACAAGAGAGCTTTCTTGCCCTCCCATTTATCCAATTGGCTTGCTTTTCCACAGGGGCAGAGTATGGGTGTGTTTGGTAATGCACAGTAGCTTGTTTGCATTGGAGGTCTACTACTGTTGATAAGAGCTTTCTGATGTTGGACTTAGAGTTGATCACCAGAGAAGAAAAGCTAATTTTTTATTGATGTGTTCTTCTCTTTCTCTCTCTCTCTCTCTCTCTCTCTCTCTCTGTATAAATATATATACATTATATATATATAAATTTAAAAATTTATATATGTTAGCATTTCATATTTTCATATATATGTGTGTGAATATGTATATATATAAACACATACACTTTTTTTTTTTAATAAAGGCATTATAAATTGTATGATGTTAACAGCCTGGCTAGGCAGAGATCCCTTACACGCATTCCGTTTATATTGAAGGTCTGCTTTTGTGAAAGCAAGTATCTAAGATGCTGCCATGTAAAGGCATCCCTGGCCTCCCTACTGTACTATTTTCCCTTTGTTATCAAAGTGCTCTCTCAGGGTTTTAGGGAATGTGACTATATGGTGACTTTCAGGGGGCCATGTATAAGTAGATTGAATTTCTTAAAGCAGTCCTCCTGTTTTTATATTAGAAGGGGTGGAAGAAAAAAGATATTTCAGTTAGACCAGTCTGCAGAAGCCCTGGGGATTAAAAGTAAATGGTGCTTAGATTAATTCATTTCTAACTCTGAACAGGCCCTTTACTAAGTGTCTTGAAATATATGTAATTGGTTTAACCTTTGTCAGCATTTCACGGACAGTTAATTTGAATTTAACTCGCTTCTGGCTGGAATTCAGAAATTTACGGTTCAAAGGTGTTGAATGTATATTGTGCCTTTCATGTTGCAGTGGCTTCATTATCATTAATCTCTTAAATGTATGAATTATCTGGGAGTTGTATGAAGGAGAAGATAAGGGAGCCTAGGGCATTTCAATGCTGAAACTAACATGTCTGGTATTATTTAAGGTGTCAGATCTGGGTGTTTGAATGCATCTCTCCTAGATCTCAGTTTGGGGCCTCAGTCTTGCAGCCATGGCTTGTCTCCTCTTCTTCTTCCCACCCCCTTTCTTTAAAGGAGTCCAGTTGGGTTTCCCTCCCTAGTAAAGCCATGTACTTGGTCTCTCCGTCTTAACATAATGCTAGATTTCTAAAAGTTCTCAATTTTTCTTGAATGTTTGAGAACAAGTAAATGGACTGCAGTGTGTTTGTGTATTTTGAAAGTTCTTCTGTTGTAACCAGAAATGTAATTTCTTTCTTTTCTTTTAAAGGGATATTAAAGCTGGAAATATTCTTCTAACAGAACCAGGTCAAGTGAAACTAGCTGATTTTGGGTCTGCCTCTATAGTCTGCCCTGCCAATTCTTTCGTGGGGACGCCTTACTGGTGAGTAAAGCATGGGATACTTCAGTCCTTGATGAGACTGCTCTCACAGTTATGGCATTTCACAAACTGAAAGTAATATCTGGCATTAAAAAAAAATAAAAAATCATACTGCTTAGCCAAGTAGTTCTTTAAAATTCCCATATATTCTTCCTCAGTGCCCATGAGTAGAGGTAGGCTTTGCAGCAGTTTGAAATGGCACCAGTAAATGTTTTGACTGTTGTAAYGCCATTGGCTTAAAAAATTATTGACATTTGCCATGGATATTGGAACTCAGGCAAGCGTGTGGAGAAAGGGAAACTTGTTAACCTGGCCTTGCAGCCTGGAAGATATACTGTTACTTAGAATCTGTTTTGAAAAAACTTTGTTGCTTGGCATTCCTAACATAGTGGCCCAGCATAGCTTTACACTCCATTTATTTTGTGGCAGACGCCCCAGGCATTGATGGGAGGTCACCTATCGCCCAACCTCTGAACAAGTCCATTTGGCAGGAAGCCTGCTCCATCTTTGAAGAACCAAAAGTTAAGAGGCTGAATTTTTGCAGGCGGGTCCGCTGCTTCCCCCCCCCAGCTCATCCCTTAATCCTGGACTGTTACATTTCCTCACCGTTCCAGATTTCCCTGTTCCTTTCATAGCTACACTCACAGGCTGCACATACCTGCTGGAAAATTCTCCTGGTGTGCCAGTGGAAACCCACCATCTCTGGGGAGAGTAAAAGTGATGCCTTTAGGACTCCCCCAGCTCATGCTGGCTGCCTGCAGGTACAATGCCTTTGAGATTGGTGTGGGTCTCCCAGGTGCCAGCGTGTTGTGCTAACAGCAAGAGGATCAGGTTGGCCTCTTATTTACTTTTCTTTCTTAAAAATGGCTCTTGGAAGGGTTGCTAGTGCAGGCAAGCATTGTTTTATTTCAGYATGGCTTTACTTGGCTCCATGTTGACTCTTTTAAGTTTTGGTCCCCTGTGCTGCTGAAGATAATGAAGCCGACTCATTTTAACCTATGTGCTGGGAATTCCAGTCTGTATCCCCTAACCTGCATGCTTTCCACTGTGGTTGGTAGGATGGCACCAGAGGTGATCCTTGCTATGGACGAAGGACAGTATGATGGAAAGGTGGATGTCTGGTCTCTTGGGATCACGTGTATTGAGTTAGGTGAGTAAATACTTGGCAGCTGAGGTGAATAGTTATCTGTCTGCTGAATTTATTAGAAAGCCCTGAAAAAAAAAGAGAAGATTCTTATTGCCTGTAAGCTTCTTTAAAAAGCCTGACTTGGAAAACAGACAGTTGAGTTGAATCTTTTGCTCACTGGCAAATCAAGACGATCCATTAATGCTGTTGTGCTTAATATTAATCTAGTGTGCTCACACAACACCTAAAGGGTTGTAGTCTCATATTTTATCTTTCAGATAATGTTTTTTTCTGGGCAGTTCATTGATCGCTTGCAGAACAGGATGCATTGAAGTTGCTAGATAATATAATTTGGCTCCTCTGGATAAGAGGTCCCCAAAAAGGAGAGAGGCTACATTTTGCAGTCCTGTTTTGCAAATTGAACCACTTTATAGAATCACCTGAACTCTTCTTTTAGATTCCAAATCAATGCTTGTATTGGCTGTACTTGTGCTAGACTTGAGAAGCAGGACTTTTATGCATGTGAAGATTGGGCTCCCTCTATGACAAATATATTTATTTATTGGAGACTTTATAGAACTAAGCACTGTCTGTGCCCATGTAGCTGTTGGGATTTCCTGCCTGAATTTGGCTCGAATTATTTGTGTCATGTCCTGAGCATATCCTCAAAGATACGGTCAATTCTAAGAAGCACATTGTGATCTGTGATTGGCAAACGTGTCCGTCATTTCCTTGTTAGGAAAAGCTTCAAGCTGAAAATACCAGCTGTTTTATCCAGAGTCCCTTCTACATATGGTAGTATTGAATTTGCAAATTTGAGACGGTGTCAAGAATCACAGCAGTAATGTTCTGTGTCCATATTGCTGCATCCTAATCAAAGAATAGTTCGTACAGACGAGAGATCTAGGATACTTAAATTCATATGCTGATGATGTGCTGATAAGGGAAGATGTGGAATGACTTCAGTCAAAAATCTTTTGTATGAGAGGKGTTAATGCACCTCGCCTGAAATATATATGTAGGGCCAATCATAAGCAAAACTGCAGAAATACTGCACGAAATGGACTTAGTCTCCTGTATTTCTAATGGGGTCTAGGAAATGTCTTGTCTCTTTCTGCTTTATGTGGTTTGTTCCCCACACACACACCCAATTCTACTATAGAAAAAATGCTGCTACTTCTGTTTCCTTCCAGAGAGAAGGAAACTACTGTTTGTAGTCTGCATTTTTACAAGTTGGGTTTTGAGAAAACTGTATTGGAACAACTACTGCACCAAGGGAATCGGTGTCCTAAAAAAAAGTGTGTGTTGGAAAGGACCTATGTTTAATTTTCAATTCTTCTTACTTCCCAACTCTCTGAAACAAACAAAAATCTTCAACCTCAGCTGAAAGTTTGTGACGTGAATCATCGTGGACAGGTTCTTTACATGAGAAGAAAAGGGTTTACACTGCAAAGGGCAAATGATACGCATCCACACTACCTGAAGCAGATGTAGATGTGATAGCAGGTATACAGAGCAGCTGTTTGCACTTTAAGTTTGAATATTGACATTGCATGTGCTGAGTAGATTATCTTCAAAAATAGTCTTGATATGGATTATGCTTAAAACCAGTACATCAGAAATTCATTGTGAGGGCAAGTTCAAAGAAAAAGTTATTTCTGAAAATGTTTAGCCAGCAGCAGTAYGAATGGGTTAGGAAAGAGGAAAGGGAGAAAATGTTAACCCCAACATGGAGACAGTAATGGTTTCTTTCTTGTCGTCTCTGACCGCTCCCTTCCAGTATTGCATTTCATGTGCCAGTGCTAATGCCTTGCTGACACTGTCTATATTTTGATATAAAGAATGCAAAATCAGCAGTTCAAGACTCTTATTCTTCAGCCTGGCCACTTTTTTTTTTTATGTAGAATTTAGGCAAGTTATCTGGCTTCTCGAGGAGTAAATCACAGTGGTAGAATAGGTATTATGCTATCCTGCATAGACATTGAGTCTTAATGTTAGAATTTCCATGGAGCTTTTCATTCAAAAATATCAAAGCCATATTACATAGTTGAAGTTGAAGGGTTTGCTTTCTTTTTTTTTTTTTTTTTTCCTGAACTTCATTAGGGTTAGAAATGGTTTATTTAACTTTGAGCTTTGTCCTTGCATGATTCCACATCTGAACATGGGTTCAGGGTAGCAGTGGGAGGGTATCTCTTGATGAGCACCACTTGGCTTTCTTTGAATGCTGATGTCTTAATTTATCATGTAGCTGAAAGTGCATAGGAAAAAATGTGGTGGTTTGTATGCATGCTGCATGTCAAGGACAAGTGGTTGCTCTGACCTGACCTGACATGAACTTAATCCTGGCTTCATTGATTGATTGGCATGACGGGTCTTAGATGGAAGCGAAAACTAACCTCTCTTGGTTTTGGTGCAAAATCTACTGCACTCCTGAAAGATCAGGAGCTGGTAGGTAGGTGCCCTCTCAGAAGCACAAGGACTAGGAAGAACTTCCATTACAGGGAGTTGAAGACATACGTGGCAAGTGAATTTGGTAGGCAGACTGCCCCACTTCTGCAAGTGATTGCCAATGACAAATGAAATGAGCAGCCCCTCTTTCCCCTTAACTATGGATGCTATGTCAGCACATCAAAGATCTTCAGGGACTGATGCATAAATTTCCTGGCCCTGACATATTGCATGTCTGAGCTCTGCTGTAGTCAGCTTCTGCTGAATTTGCCATAGCAGGTCAGTTATAAAACATGGTAGTTAATGTAAAATTTACTGGAAACTTTTTTTCATAATTTGCATCCTGTTCTCTTTGGATCTCATCGTCCCCTCTTCAGGTGAATAACAGCTGTCCTGAACTAACCTAGAAGATTAAAATAATTGGCTTAAATGTGATGACGACAATAATGAGCTATTGATTTAACAGTGATACCCTGCTCATTCTTCCATATCTTTCTGCCTTTCTTTCCAGACTGCCTTATCATACCTTTCTCTTCTCTTTCTAGCTGAAAGGAAGCCTCCACTTTTCAACATGAATGCAATGAGTGCCTTATATCACATAGCCCAGAATGATTCCCCTACGTTACAGTCAAATGAATGGTAAGAGAGCTATTACCAGGTTTTGTGTTTTGTTTCCCTGGAAATCCTCTATGACACTCTTTGCATGGTTAAAATCTGACAAGAAAAGTGTTTGTTGCAGTGTAGTGATTTGACTGTGTTCTCGAATAACGCTCCCATGTAGGCAGGCTCAATTTTGACCTTCTGTCACTTTGGCTGTACTACAATCTAAATGTGTGGAGGTGTTAATTATGGGGCTGTAGACGCTGTGGGAATTAAAATGTTCTTGGATGCATTAAACCAGCCTAGCTCAGCATCAGCAAAGTTTCCAGCTGCAAAAGATCCCTGACAGAAGAATTGTTAGCTTTATAGTGCAGCTGAAATATGGAGGAGGGGAGGAGAGATGTACATAGAATAGAGGTAATTAGATTTTGTTCAGTGAGTGACTTTAAAAGGAGCTTTTCCAAATGTCGTCCGAGCTCCCTGGCTGGTAAATACTGCCCATGCTACAAGCTTGTGTTCAGAATCCAAGCTTTGACGTAAGAATGTTTTGTTGTTTTCTGGGAGCAAAGGGTTTACCCCGCTTCCCGGTCTCTTCACCCAAAAGTAGAACGTAGCTATTGAGTGACGCTTGTCAGTGTCTGCAGGCAGCTTGAAGCAACAGTTCCTGGAGAGGTATGAAGTTCCCCCAGTTATACTGCTAGACATTGAAATAACATCATTAACTATTTCATTGCTAATCATTTTATCAAAACCACTCCACTTTAATTTCCCTATTTCATCATCTGTCTGTTTTGTCCATTTTTCAAGACTCCAAGAGCTTGGTCTCTTACCTGTACACCTATTCCCAGGTCCTTTCTGGACCGAGTTTGCGATACAGAGCGTAAGCAACTTGGGAACACAGGCTAAGAACCAGTAGTCATGATTGCAAGCAGTTTGGCTATAGCCACTTGTTGCTTGCTGTGGCTTTTAGAGCGTAAGGAGTATGCTGCGTGCGTTTTATGCTGCTTTTGAGTTTCATGGGCACCTAGAAGACCTCTTTTTTTTTTTTGTTAGGTTATGATAAGCTTGTCTATAGCCTAAAGTTTCTTTGAATTATGCATGTGCCAAGGCACTTTACTAAATCAGTGTTACAAATGGTGAGAAGTTTCTAGAGAGTAGAGAGTCATTTCATCAGCTAACTTAACGAGTGCACTTCTGGAGTTGCTGCTAATTTAATTGTCATCTAATTTTAAGTAGTGGAAGTAGGATTGAAAATATCTTGTTGACTGGTACACACAGTTTTTGTTTGTGGTTTTTTGGTTTGGTTTGGAGTTTGGGGGTTTTTTGTTTTGTTTTTTTTGTTTTGTTTACTTTGTGGTTGGTGATAATTGTGTGTCCATGTTTGTTTTGACGAGTCTTTAGCTGTTGTAAGAACCAGTGGGATCAACTTACTCTACTTGGAATTGGGAAAAGTCCGGTGAATTTTTGTGCCCTAGAACTTAATGTATTGGCTAAGGCTTTTCTTTCACTCTGTGCAAATGAGTTTGTGTGTTTTCCAGAGCTTATTTTTCATTTAGAATTTTTTTTTTTTTAATTTACAGGTCGGACTCCTTTAGGGGATTTGTTGATTACTGCTTGCAGAAAATACCTCAGGAAAGGCCATCATCAACAGACCTATTGCGGGTAACTTTTCAAATCCATTTCAGAAATTTGGGGAAATGGGACTTGCTGAGACTGAGTTATATCACCACAAAGCTCTATCAGGGCGAAAGCAAGTCACTTAGCACAAGCAAGTTACTTGGGAAGAGGTTTTGGTACCTTCCAGCATGTCCATAGGAAAGAGTTAAGCATAGGTGCTACAGGGTAGAGACCATAAAGACCTTGTGGATTAGCTTCACTGAAGAACACTGACCTCTTTCTTTTGTCAGCTGATGTGTATGAACTTTTCTAAGCTGACTTGCAGAAGTCATGAACATTTTCCATAGAAAGCACAGAATCTGCTTGCCTACCTCAAGATAATTCTAGTGAAAGTGAACAAAATATTTGCCCTTTCCAAAAAATTGTTGGTTTTCCTCTCATCTGCATCATTTTGGGGGTCTTTTTAAAGTAACTTTGAAACTTGACCGGAAGTAATAAATGAATATATTCAGATACATGTTGTTACTGGGCACCACAGTACTGCTTGACCATAATTTAAATTTGGAATGCTCTTTACACCTGGTGGGATAAGACTGCATTTTAAACAATTTATTCGACCCAGCTGAGTTTAATCCCTGTGAACTGAAAAATTTGCATAAGCCTTGTGCTTGTCCTTTGTGCAAGACTGCATTTCAGTCTCTCCCTAAGGGCTGAGAATTTGTTACCTTTTTCCTTGATGCACCTTTTTAAAATATCACATCCAACATCCAAGATCGATGTGGTAGAACAGTCACGCTCTGTTCCTTAAGTCTGCTGTGGCCTTCAGGCTGAAGTCTGTAAGCCTTGGCAGCATTACTTGAAGTACTGAAGAATTTAAGGCCATTTACCTTTATTTCCTGACTTTGTCAGTTAAAATTCTCTTTATAATATGACTCTCAGGAGTCAAACTACTGAAGGAAGAGTAAGGGGAGGCTACGAGGTAAAATGGTTATATCGTTGAGTTGAGGGTTATTTGGAGAGCAGCCCAGCACCCTGCTCCTCTTACACCCCAGAGCTTTGTAGAGGTTTCATTTGTATTAGAGAATTTGAAAGCCTCAAGTAGTATTAGTAACAGATTTTTTTAGCTGAAGGAAGAACGTGTCAGCAGGAGAAGGATAAAAGGATTTAATCTTGATTTTTTTTCAAGGCAATGCTGGGCGTAGTTTAACTGAAAGTATTATCAAGGACAAACAGGTCCGGAACTGGGTTAGTTAAATCTGTGCTGCAGGCATGAATTCCAAAGAGTAGTTTTCTGTGTAGACAAGATGTAGGAGTATGTTCTCTAATGGTCTAATGAAGAAGGAATTTTCTCCGCTCTACGGTGGTGTCAGTAGGATGCCCAGAGTTGTGAGCGTGCTGCATTATATGGTCTCCGAAAGAGCAGGGGGAAATGAGGGAGGAAACTGGAGACTCACCCTATTTCCCCTCCGAACAGAAAAAGCAGAAGGGAGCTGTAACTTGGTGTAGCATGTCACAAACCAAAGACCTTCCTTTTGGCAGTTCTGCAGGCTGTGTAAAGTACTGTAGCTGTGAACTTGCTGATGCACCTTCAGTTTTCTGCTCACCTTCTCCAGTGAAGAAAAATGTTATTTTTCTGTTGTGTAATAGGCCATGTTTGTTACCAAGTTTATATGTGGCTTCAGTGAAGATTTAAGGCTTGTAATTTGCTCTATGGAAGTGATAGAAAATCTAAAGAGCCATTTTAATTGCTACTCAAGCTCTAGATTTAATGAGTTTTCCTAGAGACTTGCTATTGCCTCTGCACCTCTGCAGAGCCAGTAGTACTTTGAGAATTATACTCCGCAGGATCAGAGGATTGAGCTCTTAAGAAAGATTTACAGGTAGTGGCTGATTATTTCAAGAAACATGGGAGGTAGAGATGAAGAGAGACTGGATGACCTCGGTCGTCCCCTGGCCAGAGCAGGGTTGTTGTGGGGCACTCTGAACTGTCCTGTTTTCTCTTTTTTTGACACTTTGGCAGGTGAAGTTGAGGAAGGTTATCTCTACCGGTTTCCTCCAGTAATGCTTATGTCAACACCTTTAATTCTTCCAGTGTTTATACCTTTCAAATATGTATCTTCCCTGATCTTTCTGCCTGATCTTAGTTCAGCTCTTTGGTTTTGCTCTGTTTTTGTAAATCATTCCTTTGGGCCTTTCTGATCTTTTTTTTTTTCCCCTTTAAAGTTCCTCTGGCTGGACAGGTGTTTCTGGGACTAGTGTGTGTATTGCAAAGTGCCACTCCAGGCCTGGTGACGTGGGAGCCGGGAAGGGCTGGGTCTGCTCTGCAGGGTTATGGTCGTGGGGTTTGGAGGCTTTGTTCTTCTGGCTGCTGTCTTGTTCAGAAGTCTTGACAAATTTACTGACTGGTGCCACCTGTAGATCTCTATTAATAATCATTACTAACCAGACATACTCTGCATCTGTTTTTAGCATTTATTTCCAATCATTACATTTTTTTTCCAAATTTCCCTCTAGTCATGCAGTGTTGGTTTTTAATCTGCATTTTTGATCTCCATTTTCCAATTATTTCTTTGTCCTAGATGGGTTTTGAGCAATTGCTCTTGATTCTAGTATGTTTGCTTTTTTCTGCATTCATGCGTCAAGCTTCAAACTCTAAGTTACAAGGAGCACTGAAGGGATAAGTCTAGGTTAACTTTTGCCCATAATCCAGTTGCCACCTTTTTAATGTTACCTGTTTTTTATAGCCCTTCATTAGTTTCTACACTCAGTCCAATCAATTAGCTGTTGCTTTGGAAATAACCGTGTCCTTTTGGAAAGTGCCTTGTGCAAGTTCATAATTGCTCTGAGCAACGAGGAGGGGCAGCCGTGCTGGCAGGGATGCGTCCCCAGTTCATCAAAGTTGTTTGTCAGTGAATCGTAAATCAGAGTTTCAGTTTCTCAAGTCACCTGGCTGCAGTTTACCTGAGGAGTAGAGGAGCTGTGTTTGCACCTCCCAGGGCTCTGTCGTTGGGAAATTCAGGAGCAGCATTCCTTTAGGAGGTAGCGGTGTGTGAAATCCTGTCCAGCCCCTTTTCCATCAGGCTTTTTTTTTTTTCCCTTCCCTCTCTTAAGTATTTCCTTTCTTTAAAATTGATTAGTGGCCCTGCTATTCCTCTGGTTGCCGTACATAGCTGCTGGTGAGAATTGCCTGGCATGCTGCTGTTCCACACCAGGTAAACAGGACTCCGTTTTTCCTTAAATATTTGAGCAGAGGAATTGCTAGCTCCATAGGGTGTTTTGCTTAATGTCCACAGTAGGTTAGATCGCTGCTCTGTGCCTACCTGACAGCCTTTTGATGCTGATTTCTGTTCTAAGGCTACCATTCAGCCTTTGTTTTATGGCTTCTCTTGTTGCTCTTTCAGCTCAGTAAAATGCGTTCTCATGGATGTTTCTCAGTATCTTGGTTCTCGAAGTGAGAAATCGAAACCGTACACTCCGTACTGAATAGTTAGCTTTGCGCTCACTTGTGTCTTTGCTTTGAGCCTGGACCATACAGGATATTTAACCCTAATGCCTTTACTTTCCAGGTAAAGGCTGATGAACGAGCTTGTTTTTACTCTCTCTCCGGCGCCCGATGTATTTTTTTTTCCCTGTGATACACTTGTGCTGTGGCACATAACCAGCGTTTTGTTCTCTGGTTCTGCTCGCAGCACCCTGACAATCCTTTGACCAGCTAATAGGTTTATGTTGTGGGTTGCCGAATGATTCATTCATGTGGATTGGCAGTCTTTCTGCTCTCCAGGAACAGCGTACGTTCATTGAAGGATATGATTTCATGAGTACCTTAGGTTGGAGGCTGCATAAACAATCGGAGCCGAGATGTCACTCGTAGCTTATGTATATTCAGCCTTTTTATCTGGTTTTTGACTCTYGGAGCGGTACCCCAGATGTTCCCTCCTGCAGCGGTTCTCCCTAAAGCTCGACAGATTATAAGATTCATGTCCAGATTTTTGCCTTTTGAGCTTTTTGTGCTTACGTACAGTAAACGGGGGGAGAGTGAATTTTTTGGTGGCCACATTTTCTTAAAGGGAACTGAATTTTATATGAGGTGCTTGAGAATGAATTCGGTTTTGACTCACTGTCCCAGATGAAAATAGTCAAATGACTGTAGTGATGTTGAAAAAGCAGTTGAAATTAAGGGAGAAAAAAGCAAAAGTGACAATACCTATCTCACTAATATTTACACTTTTAAAATGGAAAGCAATTGTAAAATTTGTTTTAGACACTTCCTGTTTTTCTCAGTTTGCATGACATTCCCAGGAGACTTGGCTTCTGTTGCTCACTATTCCAGCCAACCTGCTGCTTGACCTTGGACAAGTGTCTTCTGCCTTTCCAGTCTGCTTTTTTTCTTTCTTAAAATTTTAAAAAAGCATACAGATTATGTCCTTTCAGCTGTTGTTTCTTACCGAGTTGCACAGTACCGAGCAGAGTGGTGGCTGTATCTCATATATGGAATCTAGACAATTAGATAATGTAAATAAGCAGTCAGAATTGTATTCTTACTATGCAGGAGCCTTTTGAGTCTTCATTTTTGTGCATCTGCCTTATAGTTTCCTTGGGGTTGCATTCTGATATTTGAATAATGCTTAAGTATAAAGCATATAGCTTTTTCCAGTGAAATGAGTATTTGTGCTGTTAAGGATGTGCATAAACAAGTGGACACTGGACCTTTAGAATGGGTTTAAGTCAGGTTCATTGTTTCAAATGCATTACTGCTTTCTAAAAATTACCTACAATGAGATGAAAATGGTTGCCTTATTTCTACTCATAAATAAGCTACTTTTTTATATATATATATATATATATTTAAAATATATATTTTAACTCTGACTATAAATGTTTTGAGTTTATATAAATCTTGAAGTCTTCTTACTGTTTTTATTCATGGATCTGGATAGATAGATGAAGGATAAATCTTTGCATGTGGCTTTGGCAGGCAGTCTTGGGTAATCGGGATTGATTCCCCTCTGCCTTCTATGCATTTTGGTCATTTTTAAGTCCTGCGGGTTTGTAAGGTTAAAAGTGACACTGTCCTCAAGCGAATGAGCTCGGGAAGGAAGGAAACAGCTGTTACCTGGAGAGCCCAGAAAACCGGAGAGGCACGCTTACGGGCATCACGAAAACCAGACCCTGCTCCAAACCGTCTCGGCTCGGACGGATGAGTGAATCGGGGAGCTGGGGGTAAAGAGCTTGCAAAGGAGCAGCCGGGTCTCCCACCTCCCCTGCCGCTCGCCAGCCTCTCCTGCAGCTTGTGTGCCCATGCGTGTGCGTCAGCACGCAAACCCACCCTAGTTTCAGGCAGCAAAATGATCTCGCCTCGTTTTGCCGTATGCTACCTTTGATTGTGTTCTGTGCGTGAGCAGATTTTGTGACATTTGGAATAAAATGTTTTGCAGCCTGTGCTTTGCACCTCATAGGGTGTAGTGCGGTCAGTTTGCTTGTTTGACGTAGTTAAGAGTGTGGTAAGTGTAATCAGAGCTGAATGTGTTTGGCATCTTTCATACCAGGTATTACTAATTATTGAATATGAACAGTAATTTCAGGTATCTCTTAAAGGTCTCATTTTTTATCAAACATACTAATGTCATGTGTGAAACCATGTGTTTTATTCCCTTCAAATAAGCATGATTTCGTTCGCCGAGATCGACCACCAAGGGTACTAATAGACCTCATACAAAGGACAAAAGATGCAGTACGTGAACTGGATAACCTTCAGTACCGGAAAATGAAGAAAATCCTTTTCCAGGAGACAAGGAATGGCCCACTGACAGAGTCTCAAGAAGAAGAGGAGGTACTGTTATTTTCTTATTCCATTTGCACTGTTCTAAATAATTTTAGCACAAATAAGATGTTTTTGTCCTTAATGGGGCAGAATAAGTGCAGCCTAGGTGTGGGTGCAGTTGAGATTGCTGGAATATCATCTGGATCGGCAGAGACAGGGTAGCATAACGAGTGACAGCAACCGTCACTTGGAGTGTGAGATGTGCATGTATTGGCAACTTAAAAACTTTCCTTTTGTTTTTTTCCAAATGGTGGCCCTTCTTCTGAGAGCTATAGGGAAGAAACTCATTTGGAGGGAGACTCTGTGTGAGGGAGGGTCTATTGACTGTCCAAGCTCTTCAGTCTCATAAGCACAATCAAGACCACTTGATAAATGTTTTTTCGATTATTATAACTATCATATAAAGTAACTGGCCTATCAATTGCTGAAAAGCAAATCACCAAAGTAATAAGACTTATTTTTAAAACTTCTATAATATTAAAGAGGAAAAAAAGAACAGATTAAAGACAAAGTTCTGCTTCAATTTAAATCTTGTAATAAACAACCCACTTAATCAGTGTATGATAATTGGCACTGACTGTGGCTTAGAGAAGGAAACCAGTCATTTTTCAATTGATGAGATTAGATGGAAATTAATGTCATTTGGTGCAGGCACATTGGATAAATAAATCGATGACTGGTTCTCAATGAAAAAACCTCTCAGGCAAACTGATGTTTGTATTCCTTTTCTTGCTGCAGTATGGCAAGGAAATATGCAGAGAGGCATGCGAGTTCAGCTCATATTTGGAAATTTGATGTTGAGGCCTGTGTGTGTCCAATGTTCTTTTAAGGGTGGACTAGAGCTTTGGGTTAAGGAATGGGCGAGCTTGGGTGTCAGGCGGGAGAACAGAGAGAGGAGACTGGCACTTAGCGCTGCCCTCCGCTTTGAAGATTAAATGCACAAAAGCAGCAAGAACAGCAACCACTGCAGTTAAAGCTCCAGAAGTGTCTGTTCTAACCCTCTAGGTAGTTTTCTTCTAAACTTTAGTTGTATATATGGGGGAGGAACAGGGGTGGCTTCTGAGTTTTACACTGAAATTTTCAAGCTTTGTCAGCCTGTGTGTGACAAACTGTTAGGAGAATACCAGGACAGGAGAGGGTGAGGGAATGCTCTCCCCATGTGACTGTTCAGCAGATCTGAGCTTAACAGCCTYGCTGGGGTAGGTATGGCAGTAGTTGATACTGAGAAGTATCTTTTTCTGTTGCCCTTCTCCCCACCCCTCAAAAAGGGGGGGAAAAAGAGATTCCATCTCTGCGAATTAACACTCTAATGAAGCTCACACCCTGCATGTGCACAGCATGCTCTGCACTGGGTTTTATCACTCGAGCCTGTGTGCCACAAAAGGCGGCTGGATTGCTCATGTGTGTGTCTCTAACTTGGCAGTGAAGGGAAAACGTAGCATTTGCTTCAGTTACTACTTACCTGGTTAGCAGAAGCTGGTCAACTGTAAATGCCCCAAGCCAGTTCCTTTTTATACCTTAGAAAAGTCTAAGAGGTGGAAAAGGGGCATTATGAATCTTTAACACTCAAAATACTGCTTATTTGCTTTCCTCAAAGCTGATGCAAGAAAGTTAAGGTCATCTGTAAAGTATGCAAGTCAGGAAGTCAATGTGAAGGTTGCATATGCCATCTCATCTCTGTCCTTTGCATATACATTCATTAATTACATAGCCATTCATCTCAGATGCTTCATTATGTTATTTCTTCTGCAACTTTATATAAGCATCCTGGAAATCTTTTCTTTCTCATGTACCTATGTTGTCAATCAAATAGTATTCTTTTGCATTCTACATTTTAAAAGTGCCCTTACACAGGCTCTGAATAATCTGTTAATTGCTTTCCAAAAAAATAAATCACATAATCAAGTACAAATCTGTCAAGTTTCTTTCTTTCAGTTTTCAGCAAAAGTAGTATCCTTTTAATTGATTTGTAATGTAATTCTCCCCAAGCTCTCTTTGAACGCCAGGGCAAACTGGGTGCAGGAGCAAGCCTTTCATTTTGGCGAAGCAAGGCTGTTTTGGACCAGGAACTGAAGGGTGCTCCAGAGCTCTCGGTCCTCACTGCGATCTCTTTGCAAGCATCTTCAATTCCATTAGTTTATTACAAAGGACTTCATGAATTCTTTAAATCAGTTCAGTTTAAGCTCATACTGTGGGATTACTGAACTGATATAAGTATGCAAGCAAGATAAAACTGAGATGCTGCCTTCTGATATTTGTATGTAGAAGAAAAAAAATTTCCAATATGAGGAATATTTATCTCGGTATGTCCAAGTGGATTACAACAATTTTAATTACTATAATAACACAGGCTCTTTTGAGTCAGCTGTTTAAAGGTGAATGAAGATTACATAAGAATTTATCTTAATTGACAATGCAAGGTTAAGGGTTTTGGGGGTTTTTTTTTAGCTTGACAGAATATAATGACTGGGACATACACGGTTAAAATGCTTGGGACATGGAAGTTTAAAACTCCTACACCTGTTAAGCACCATGAGAGCATTATCAAATCATAAACAGTTTGGACCAGTCTTACATCTCTTCTGATTTGCAACACTGTTGTAGCATACTCTGACTCGGAGCATGTTTTTAATACAGAGCTAGAGGAAAGACTGCTCCTTTCTCAGTTGTGACACTCACCAGCAATCCAGTATTGCTGGATGTCTCCTATTCAAGCCATAGCCATGCCCAGACTTACTGGTATGAGAAAAAACAGGCTTGGAGCCTGAAGTATTAGGGTTGCAGGGGAAGAGGTGAAAACCAACTGCCCCACATGGAATATTTCGTAACCCAGCTGGCCTCAAGAACTGTAGATGCCAGAATAAAGAGCAAAGAACCTTTAACTCTGCAGAGCCGCCATTAAAAGAAACTTTGGGCACTGCAGCCACACGTTGGGCAGTTCATCTCCTGCAGTGTTTGTAACTGATGCCCCTTGTTTTATAGGACAGTGAGCATGGATCAAACCTGAGTAGGAAGATGGACAGTCTGGGCAGCAACCATTCCATCCCGAGCATGTCTGTGAGCACAGGCAGTCAGAGCAGCAGTGTGAGCAGCATGCAGGAGGTCCTGGATGAGAGCAGCCCTGAACTGGTCATGATGCATAGTGACGAGAGCACAATTAATTCCACTTCCTCCGTTGTCCATAAGAAGGTATGTTCTCTGGTGCTCTCCATAGCTTCCTGCAGTCCCTGCTATTGCTCACGTTGGCTCAGCTGTGTAGGGCCCAACAAACTGTGCCAAGTGGTCTTGTGCTGAGTCGTCTGCTTGAGAACAGGAGATGGGGCCAGGCTTGCCGGAATCAAGTTCTGTGTTTTTCTTTAACAGCTCAACTGCACTTAGAAAATCTCTGAAAATAATAAAAAAGAGGGTGTTAATGCAAGGCAGCACTGTCAGTGTCTAGGCAGGGTGCACAGACTTGCTGCATGCCTCCTTACCCAGCCCTGCATGTGCGCTTCATCTCTGCTTGTAACGCCAGTCCTTGTTTCCTTGCGAATGATTGTACTGTGCTGTGCGATATGGTCAGAAGTGGTCACAGCAGCTAAGCTAACCATTTACCAGCCACAGTGTATGATTAAAATCTGCTTGCTCTTGGATTTCCCTCATGAGAAGTGGAAGTGTACAGAACTCTGGAGCCTTCCCACAAGGTATGTTTTGAGTCACGTGCCACTCGATGCGTTTCTGCTCTCTTGCTGCATCTTGTGAACTGTCTGTTGCCTTTTTGTTTTGTTAGTGCTAGATATTGAGCTAATGTTGTTTAGCTATAAGTCAGCATCTAATCTGAGATTGTTTTAATAGAATAACTTTGGCTTGGCATTAGCCGTGACGTTTGCTAGTGGGCAGTAAAATGTAGGTTATGTTTTTGTGTTTGGAAAGAGCTTCAAAATGTATATACACTCTCTGCCAGCGGAGCTAAAACATTACAGCAGCAATAGAAGTATGAATTTCTCAGTTGTAGGCTTACAGCAAAGCCTGGTTTTAACTAACTATTTGTAAGCAAGTTTTTTTCTCTGAAATACAGTATTTGCGTAATTGAATATTGCAACATTTACAGAAGGGAACTCTGAAGAGAAATTCTGTCTTCAGCAAGATTGCCGTACGTATTTAAAGGTATTAACAGATAAGTTGCATAGGTTTTAGGGGTTTACATCTTTCTCCAGTACATTTGCAATACCACCTTGAGAGACCTTTCTGAAAAAACATGCCAGTCCAAGGAACCCTCTTGAATGAATAACTGCTCCACTGATTTTATGTACGGTCTGATTATAGTTACAGCTTTCTCATTTTGTGTAGGCTTGAGAAATTTGTGTTAATTTTAATTTCTCATTGTTAAGTAGTCATATTTATGTATGCATTAAAATACAAGTTTGAGGGATTGATTTACACAATAGTCATACATTACAATATTACTGACTCATCAGTGTCATTACAGTCGATGGGGAAAAAAAATGAGCCATTTCCATCAGACATAAATTGCATTTGTGAAGGAAGTAATGTTCCTGCTCGTTTTAAGAATAACATTTCACTTTATAGTGATTGCATGGCACTTCTAAAGTACAAACGTGGAAGACTTCTGAGGTTATGAATTCAGTCCTCTTAGACTTCTGCATAACTGTTTCTTTCTTTTAGATGAAGACATTCAGTTAAGATGGATGCCTAATTCAGTTAGGCTCCTTTTTAAAAAAAAATTCCATAACTCATGGTTTATGTATAGTGTCATGTTTAAGTTATGAACAGAAGTAAATGTTATCTGTCTCCACTTACTGGTATTTACAGGCAGGGAACGTATACCTGCACAAACATGATTGCACACTGTACATAAAACACTCCCACTCTGCAGAAAGCATGAGCATGGCACCACATAGAAGTTTTTCTTGTTTTGTAGGAATAGGGATCTCTTGCACGCTCAACAGCACCTGACGTATTGTAGAAACTCACCTGTAGATCACTAAAAGTAGGTGTTTCTAGGGTCATTTTGGAAGTACAAAACCCAGGTCTGCAATGATGGCCTTTACAGAGCAGTTAACAGGCTGAGATTACTGCTCCTTGTAGCAGAGCAGGTATCTTCTCAATTGGTAAGTGTTACCTCCTGGTGTACGGACACATAAAGTGAATTTAGAATATGTGTAGTAGTACATAATATCTGTCTGAAAATATACTGTTTTAATTTATTTTTTATCCTCTATTACTTTGAGGAAAGCAATTTTAAATGAAAAATTGCTTCCTGTGTATATTATATATGTATTGACATAGGTGAAAAGACTAAAGTTGGAATTAGACATTTCAGGGAGGTTATCTATTTATCTATACACATTCCATTCTATTCTCAGGGTAATATAAAGTTCCTTATTCTGAAAAAATTTCACTTTGTGTTTGCTTTAGCTGTATTTCTATGATTTGTAATTAAAGCGATCCATGCAACTTCTTTTCCTTCTAACAGGTGAGAAGTAGGGAATGCTGAATCCAGCAACTGCAAACAAAACGAAAGAATCTAGGGTCCACGTTTAAATTAAGCTTTTGTTTTGCATTTAATCCCTTTTTAAAGGCTAAAAAGAAAATCCTGATGAACATAATTAGCCAGCTGTCTCCACTATGTGGACATAGGTTCATACACTAGATTGCTTTGGCAAGGGTCAAATCAAAGCGTTGTGCAACATTATGGTATTCCATAAATGGCTTAATATTCACTCTGGTACATCTGGAGGCAAAATTGCCCAGCCTGTTTTTAAAGGCTCAAAGCTCTAAATGTCACAGGCCTTTGGGTGTTGATCACGGCCCTAGAATGTCATATGCAGTGGTAAAAGTTGAGGGTGACAAGTCTGCGGTCACGTGGACGCTACAGCTCCCAGGCGCCGGTGCTTCAGAGGGCTGCTTGGTCTGAAGAGCCAGGTCGGGTGGCACCGCAGCTGCGGCAGCCACTCGGTGTAAATTAGGAGCAGGCTCTCGGCACGTCATCTGCACAGACCTYGAGTGGGAGAAGCTTTGAGCATCCCTGCAGGCATCAAACATCTTTACTGTGACTAACTATGCTGAATCAGAGGCGAAGCATAAGGAACAGGCTGGTATAGTACAAGCATTTGTAAACAACAGGTTTTTTAACGGCTGCTAGATGGCTTAAGGTGCAGGAGTGCTTTGTGGTCCCAGAGCGAGTGAAACGGCCTGCTTCTGACCTGGTGCCTTTTCACTGGGTTTACTAATTCTTGGTAGCTGAGGTGCTTGGGATTTGCCTGATTCATAAGAGCACACATGAAAAGAGGGAGCATCCTCGCTCCTTGCACAACACACAACCCTTGGTGCAGCAGTAAAGCTCCATGTTTCTAGGCTTGTGCTTTGGGCAAAGGTGACTCCCACTCATCAGAGGAAAACCTGTGCACTAGAGAAAAAATCGCGAGACGAGAGGGGAGAAGAAAGTAAAAAACCCTCCAATTGAGTGTGTAGCTTTTTATGTAACTTAGTTTTTATAGCTGTGTCCTAATCTCCTGGAAGAAAAAAATAGTGCTACGGTCTACTATGGAGGCAGCAACTCCTGCACCCTCCCTTCCTGGGATTTTATTCCTCTTCTGAATCAAAGACCGTTTCCTCAAGAGGATCCTGTAACTGCAAGCAGGTTCTTCACAGGAAATTCAGATGTCTCAGGCCCGTTTCGATGAGCGATCCTGCGAGGAACTTCTGCCTTCTCCTTTGCAGGTTGCAGGCTGGCTACCTCCCTCATGTAGTGCAAGAGCTCCGGTTTTCTAGCCTCTCTTTTGAAGACAGTTACATAACTGTACTTCCCTATCCAAGGATCACGTTACATATGGATATATATTCTCTTGGCCGGCTCCCTCGGGGAGCTAATTCAGTTGTTCATTCAGCGTTCAGGTTAAGAACTGAAGAGTAAATGACAGCTCTGCTGCAAACCCAATTGTAGCTGGAGCAAAAAAAAATAAGCAAAATGGGGGGGAGGGGCGGAGAACTGTTGAACTCCAAGTACACTGTATGCTTCAAAGCCACATAGCCCAGAAATTAAAAACACGTAGGCATCAGTTTTAAGATTAAAGTGAGGATGAAGATTTGGGCTCTTTGAGGATGTAGGTGTCCAGATTTTGTGGTATTCTAGACATTAGAAACGTATGGTCTTGTACAGGTTTGTCGGGATTTCTGAGCAATGCAAGTGAAGACTGACATTTAAGGACTGCACCCTTAAGCAATAGTGCAGTCACCAGTTCATACGCAGAAATAAATGGTATTGCCATAGGAAGCGTGCAGTGCTGAAAGCCGGTGTAGTAAAGACCTTGGGGAGTTCACCTGTATCCTGGGTGCCACGTTTACCATAAGACATAGTGGTCTTTGGCYGTAATTCTTCACAGCTGAAAGCACAGACAAACGGCACTTGAGATACTCTGTTTCAGCATTAATTTAAGAGAAAGATATGCTAATATTTACCAAATTCTTATTCGATCGCATATCACGTGTACTTTCCCCTTTCAGGTGATGCATTATAGGTGGTTTATTGTCACCTGCTCTGTTCAGCTGATGGTGCATGTTAGTTGGTATGCGGTTGGCTTCCGAAGAATATTATTCTGTTGTCCTATATAGATATGCCAAATGGCAGGACTTGGAATGCTTCCTTGTGATATTGTTTTATTGTCATAAAACTTTATAATAGCAAAATGGCTGTTCTGTTTTAATCTAAATAAAAAGCCAATATGCTATTGTCTTGTTCGGCTGCAATACAGAGCTGTTGCAGTTAAATTTACTTCAACCTTAAAATCATTAGTACTTACAAAGATGAAACTCTAGCAATAAAAAAAAAAAAAAGTCAGAGAAATCCTAAGATTAGATTTTAGTTTATAACAAAAGACGTGAAAGGAGAATGTTCTTAGTTGAGCATCAGAAATTCTGCCCAATGTTTGTAATAGAAGCATACTTCTGTAATAACTTTGCAACTTGAGAGACTTTCCAAATGCATTAAATCAAATAAATCCTTGCACGCTGCCTTTCACTGCTGTGATTAATATGCAGCATCCTGGCTGATTTCTGTGGATGGAGAGTTCTCTGGCATGCAGGTTGTACACGAGCGGTTGAGGCAAAGCTGAGGGTGTTTTTTTTATGATTCATATTTGGAAAAGATTTTACTTTTAGATGAGGTGTAAAGGATATTTAGGTAATGAGTGAGAGAACTGTTTTGGCTTGTGTGTGCAGGCAGTGATGCAAGTTTGTAATGACCTCTTGCCTTAGCAGGCTAGTGGCATAAAGCTTTTTCTGGAAAGACTTCTCTTGATGCTTAAGCCTCTCTGCAGATTATTGAGGCATTTAGTGCAATGTCTTAAAATGAATGATGGCACATTATTATCTTCTTTCTTTAAATTCTTAGAAGTTAGGAATGTGCTGTAGTATTACACACTGCTCTGCAGTTCCCTTAAGGTCCTTGCTACGGTTGGCTCAGAAATTCCCTTTCTGATTTGTTTAGAAGATTGGTCCTTTTCAGCTAGTGAATCCTCTGGTGTAAATGGTGTTGGTCAGGGTGAAGGTACGTGTTTGGTGCGTATCACTAAAGATGCAGCATACAGGTGAATATTCCTTTCAAGGTGAAAGCCTGAATGTTTCAGCTTTAGGATAATCCAGGTTGATTCCAGTTTGCTGTTCTGTGTACGGTAGTTCCTAAATGAGCTGCTGAAAACATGGGGACTCCTCCCTCTGTTTCTGTKTTTTGTTAATTCTTTGCACTTTTGTTTGCTGTGTCAGTGAAAAAGTTTCAGCCACGTGACAATGTTATATACTGAAAAAATGTAAATATCAAATGCAGTTTATAGATCTGGCTGCCCAGTTTTGCTGTCACTAAATTTTGAGGCAAAATTCTTGTTGACTTTCTGTAGGGAAAAAAATCAAGTTCTATCTACATGCTGAGTTGTTTTCTCTTTACTTCTATAGCTTGTTCATTCCGATTGTCTTCTAAGTGGCCTTTTAGTCATGTGGGAAGTTTTGCTGCAGAAATGTGTTCTGGTTTGGGTTTTTCCCCCCTAGTGTTTCTTGGAGTGAGTTACTACTGTCTTTAAAAACAGAACAAAAAATGACCTGATCAGTGTAATTACGAGGTGTTATCAGGAAGGAGTCTATCTGAGTGTCTTGAGCATAACGTGAAAATACGGTCAGCAGTATGGTGTTAATATTACTCTTAAGTACCCATGGCTACAGTGTTAAGCAGATATTCCTGAAATGTTGTGCTGGTGTTGGAGCCAGGGGCTTGTAAAGCCTGTTTTTCCAATGAGGAGGAGGAAAAGATGGTGGTGTGTCGTAGGACCAGAATGGGACACAGAAAGGGGTTTTAGGTTACTTACTAATCCACAATATATGGAGTCATCCTGTCTTTTCTTTGTATGTTTGTTTTTGAGACTTGCTTTTAAGTTACTTGAAGTTGCACCAACTCTCTAATGTGGTAATGCCGTTGAAGATGTTTGAGAGTTTTCATCCTGGCAAAGGTGACCTGTGGTTTCAAAACCGATGCCCAGCCAGATACCTCCATATTTTTTTTTATTTTTTTGTGATCAACATGAAAATTGGTTGTCTCAGTGGTAAAGTAACTTACCTGGTCGGATAATTCTCTGTGTCAAGTGCTGTTATTTCTGGTAGCCTGGCAGGTTTCGTGGAAAAAATGTGTTGCCTTTTAAGATTGCACAGGCGTGTTTGAGACTTAATAGTGGTTGCCTGTCTGTCCATAGCCCAGATCCCAGATCAAGGGGAGCTGAGGACAATCTCTGAGCTTTTTGTCCACTCGAAATGGGTGAAAAGCTTGTCTTCATCCTTTAGTTTGCTTAGTTGCAAAGGAATTTTCCCACACCTCACCCAGCTCAATTTGAAAATACAGAAAGCAGTTAGTTTGCTTTCTTGATGGGCAGYTGGATTCCGCTGTGGGCTTCTTGTGCACCACAAAGTAACTGGAAGCTCCATAAAACAGCATCAGGATGCCATTTTACCCTCTAAGAATTCACCTTCTATGTAGCACAAAATAACCCACAAATTAATTTTTCCATGTCAGAAATAATCACAATTTGAACTTGTTATTTTAGGTAATGTTTTGAGGCCTTTCTGAAAAATCTAAAAGGTCATTGAAAAAGTCTCCCCCCTGTGATTTGCTGCTTTTTTAATATTTTGCATTCACCCTGCCATACTAATGTAATGGAGTGAGAGAAGATGGTTGAGAGATTAGGGTCTGCTAGGRTACCAGAAGACCTTAGAAACCTTGTTCATTTACATGTGCTGCTGCAGACTTTGTGTATGACCTTGGGTAACATTTGGCCTGTCCCCACCTTAATTTCATATCAACAGTAGAGGGATAGTAGCTCCTGTGTACTTTTGTTCCTCTTCAGCRCTCCGTAGTTGAGATGGGATAGTCTTGTGTTGGTCTTCACCACAGGACACTTTATTCAGCTTTAATTTGTACACGAATTGCTCCAGTTTCAGTCTGTAACCAAGGAGGACCCTTCTGCAGTTGCAGGACCCCTTTGCCTCGCTCCAGCTCACTTCATGCCAGTGCATTCGCATGAGGCTGTTTGCCCGAGCCCCAGAGAGCCACTAGTTAGCCATCCGTATCATCTGCAGAGCTTATCGTTGGAGAGCAAGCGGTGCAGGGGGCAGCTCCTAATGCCACCCCTTGCCTGGCTGAGCTTATCGTTGGAGAGCAAGCGGTGCAGGGCAGCTCCTAATGCCACCCCTTGCCTGGCTGAGCTTATCGTTGGAGAGCAAGCGGTGCAGGGCAGCTCCTAATGCCACCCCTTGCCTGGCTGGAGACTCCAGAACATACCTGTAGAAATTCCCAGCCAAAAGGTGCTGGTAACAGCCAGGCCACCTGCCTTGGGTTATGGGCAATATACCCTGATGGTGTTCCCCAGAGTCCTCATGATGCCTACTCAATAGGCCAGGATGCTGCAAAACCACAGAAATCATGGGGTTGATATTCTTCCAGTGAGCCCCTAAGAGTCTAATTAATCTCCTACCATTGAAATTTGAGTGTTTAATCAAGACTACTTTGGTTTGCCTATTACAGAGCCTAATATTTACCTTTCTCGGTGGGCCAGTCCGAGAGCCCTGCCTGTCACGTGAATATGGCTAGTTGAAAATCGAAGATCCAGTAATTGCCCTTCCGTAACCCTGTCTTTCCCCATTAATAGCAAGAAAAAGTCCAACATGACGATGACAGAAATATAAAATGAAAGTGTAACTTTTTATTACACTCTCTGTAGACCTACTACTTCTATGGAAGTAGTGTCTTCTATGGAAGACACCTTTTTAATTATTTTAGCACGTTCTGTCTCCCTCAGAGAGCTACCGAGGAGCCCTCGTAGGCTTGGCTCTTYGGCAGCCTTGGCCGATCCTTCCTCCCTGCAAAGGTGAGTGTGGAGTATGGTGGCCCAAAACAAGGGATATGAGGAAAAAATACCTGGTTTAAAGCACTTGAAATCAAGATACGATTCAGTTCTTTATATCAGCACTTCTGTAGCAGGGKTTTTTTTGTTATTTTTGTGGGATTTTTTGTAAATCATTTAGAAAATCATATTGAAAGCAGTAGGACTTGTGTGGGACCAGGCTAGGAGGAGCAGATAACAGCAGCGGATAGTGGAGAGGGGAAGGTGCGTCTGCAGCATGGCAAAAGGGCATCGGCACCGCAGCGGTGCCGTGGTGGAAATGCTCCCGTGTCCCAGCCGCTTTYTTATCGCTGGGCTGCCCGACCTCGCCAGGGTCTGGCCAGGCACGGTGGGGTGGCCGAGACGCCAGCCCTGGAGAGGCAGCGAGTCGCGGCCCGCGGGCCAGCCGCCCCGTGCAGTGTTGGCAGTGTTGGCATCTTTATTCGCCTTTTGGCGTGGGCCTCTGGTCGTATTCAGCCGCAGCTCGGGGGCGCGCTGGCTTCTGGCGGCCGCCGCTCCGGCCATTTCAACTGACATGTTCTTGGTGGCCCTGGTGGTTAGGGTATGCCCGTCCCGTGCGGTCCGAGGGCGCTCCGTCCCGCCGGGAAGCGCGGGTGTGCCGCGTTAGAGATGCGCCGCCGCTCCCGGGGAAGCCTTTGGCAGCCGGCGAGGGAGCGATCGTGCAGGAAACCATTTGTGGCTGAAAACCTGTGAGCTGTTGCTTTAAAGGAGAGGGGGAGAGGAGGGGGAAAAGGAAAAAAAAAAAAAACCTTTGTGGGCTGTGGAGAGAAAGTGCTAGAACGGTGCCCGATCATGACTGGAAAGCAGGATCCCTGAGTGGTCACTGAGGCTTTCCGGCACGAGACGGGGACGCTGCTCCCCGGCAGCCCGCGATGCTCGGCGCCGACATGCTCGTCCTCCGCGGCAGATAGCAGCCAGGCAGCAGAGCAAGCCGAGCGAGGGCCGCACCGTCCGCGAAGGGAATGAGGCAAAATGTTGCTGCTGTGTTAAAAGGGAACGGCATCGGCTTTGCTAGACATGGAAATCGCCTTTCCGAAGGGATTGCTGGGCTGCGGTGCTCTACCCCGACCTTTCTGAGGAGCCTGACTGCTCTGCGTCGCTTTATGCTTCGGAGCCTTTTTTTTTGCACATATGTAATACTGGAGGTTTAAAAAAAAAAAAAAAAAAAAAAAAAAAAGGCAAGCCCTGCCAGGGATCGAGAAGGCATCCCGCTAGCGATCAGCTGACGCTCCGAACCGACGGCTGCAATGTGTTGCTTATTCATTTTGTACCGTGGGAGCTGCAGGGGCTAGCTGAGAGCTGAACTATGCATTTCAAACAGCGCCGCTTGTGCAGAAAGAGGGGCGAGAGAGAGGCAGCCGGCCAGGAAAGAGCACAGCTGGACTTTCTCCTTGTTTTTATCCATTTCTGCAGGATCATGTATTTATAAGGGATGAGGTGGGCCACAGGGATCGCAGGCCTGAGGTGCGGCCTACCCAGTCAGTGCAGAATCAGGCCCTCCACTACCGGAACCGCGAGCGCTTTGCCACAATCAAATCAGCGTCTTTGGTAAGCAGCCACCCCCTCCCCGCTGTCTGTCTGTCTGTCTGCCTGCCTCCCTGCCTTCCTGGGAAAGGGTCAAGGATTTCTCCCCCCCCCCCAATTTTATCGTTGGCATAGCAACTAGATATTGCACCGAAAGATGTTTTAGCTGTGTGAAATGTAAAATATTGAATGCATTTGATATCTGTATGTTCACCTCGGGTGTATTTCCAGTGTATGTCAAATAACCCACGTTTGGGGGTAAAGTTAATGCCATCTCAGGTTTTTTTTAATATATTTTATTTCCTCCCTTCTTTTCTCCTCTTTTGTTAAGGCTGTCAGTGTTACCAAATGTGTTTTATCTGCATGTGCATAAAACGTCTCGGTGTGGATGTGTGAAATATGTTCCCGTGCTACGGAAATGCAGATGCTCCTTGAAACAATAAGGCTGCCGTTTGCAGGATGAGCTGCTGCCTATTTTTCATTCATTCATTCATTCGTTCGCTTAGTGCAAGCAGCTGCTCCCCGCTGTATTTTGCAAACCGAGCCCGAGGCGGCGGCGCCGGGGTCCGCCGGCCGCGGCCGGGGGCTTACAAAGGCGAGGGGGATGGGTGGCACCCAGCCGGATTTGTACTATTGCAAATGTGATTGCTGGAGATGCCTTTGTAGTAGCGAAAGGGGTGTGTGCCGGAAGAGTTGGCCACCGCGCCGCCTCCCCCCTCGTGCGTGCCCCGGCTGGCGGCGGCGGCCACCTTCGGAGGGGCGCGCCGACGGGGACGGAGGCGAAGACCCACCTCTGAACCGAAAATACGTGAAATGGGAAATAATTCCAGCCCGGCGGTGTTAGAGGTCACGTGGGCAGGCAGCGATCCAAAGTAGCCGCTGCTTGGCGGTGGCGTTTGCTGGCTGTAATGACATCATCGCGGCCCGGCCCGACATCACGGCGGCGCGGCCGCCCCCTCCGTGCCGCCCCGGCCACCGGGCCCCGCGCGAGCCGGGAGGGACGGCGGTGCCCGTCGCCCGCGTCCCTCTGCGAGGCTGTCGCCGCTGCCGTTAGCGTTAAAATGCCGCTGGGGCGTGGGGACCGCTCACCCGGCGCTTCGTGGGCTGAGGTTGGGGACAGAGCGTCTGAGCTCCCTTTGCTCGCAGGTGAACTCCTGGATCGCCGTAGCCTGGTCGCTCCCCGGGCCGGTGCCCCCTGTTCCCCCTTCCTTCCCTCCTCCTGCCTCATTTAAAGCGTGACCTAGAAACATGTGCAGTAGAGGACTTCATGCAGCTCACCTGGCACAGCAGGGACCTCTGCCTTCCCGGAGACCCTCTGCCTCACGGCATTTTCTCGTGTGTGTGTATGCGGTACAGTGCCAACGCTGTTGCCTGCACTGAACAAATAAAAGTAGGATGATATTTTTCTGGTTAAGTTGGTTGGTGGGAGAAATGATAAATGACTCGAGCATCATAATCTAAACATATATATAATTTGATTGATATGTATCTGTGAGTGTATATGTTGTACAGAGTTGTATTTTTTTACTCCCTGTGGAAAGCTACTGCATCTTCTGTCCTGCCTTCAGCAGCAGAGTCCAAAACTCCCATCTTCCTCTGAATATGTCATCACCGAGCTATCTGAGTGGCTTGAAGTTATCTCATGGTGAGGCCCCCTTGTGAGCTGATAAAAGATGTTGGTATGAGGATATGGACTGTGAGGTCTTCCCAGACCTCTAAACTCTGGAGAAGACAGCTGATGTCCCAAGGTCACTCCTAAATCCCATGGCAGTGTCCTGTGGGCTGGGACTGTGCCTACATTACTTCCTTGGTCACTTGGATTTGCTGAATCTCTGCTTTAGTGAGCAAATGACTATAAAGATGAAATTAATACTAGGTGAGGAAGAAATCAGGCTTTCTGGAGAACTTCTCTCCTTCAGTTTTTTTGTGAAACGTGCTCTGATATGAAGCATGTCTGGGCTCGTGCTGGGAAGGCTCAGAGTTCACGCTAGTGCAGCAGTACGTGTGCAGCACCATATATTTTTGGAAAGTGAGAATTCCCACATTTTGGCTCACTATATTAGCCAGCAGGCCTGCCTTTTGGGAAGCATGCAGTAGTATGTGTCAGGTGAAAGCTTTGTTGTCCCCATCATACACATACATTTCCCCTTTCCAGTACAGGGAGAACCTCCCCAAAACACCACTGTGGTATTACAGGAGGTGTTACTGTGTGCTTGGGTTTTAAGATGAGAGGGTTCATTTCACTGTTTATAACAGAAATATTTTATTTCATGTCTGCTAATTTTGTGATGGGCTTTCCCCATAGTAATCTTTCATTCACTTCTGCATATGCCAAAATGAAAATTTAGAAATTCTAACTTGAAAATTATTCCCTGCAACATGAAAAATGCTGCTCTGTGTGCTTGCTTGTGAAGTGCTGGTGTGGCTACCAGCACGCTTTTTTCATCGCTCTGCATTTGATTGCCTCTCGGTTACCGGATGATGTCACTGGGTAGTAGTACTGAATGCTGTTCCTGTTTTGGCCAAGGGAGAACCTCGATCGTGCCTGCCCCCTTGTCCCCTGCTGAAGCATCTGTGGGGAAGGAAAGGTTATGCAGTCGATACAGGGGGATATGGCCTAGGCGTGGCTGAAATCTATAGTGCCAAACCAGCAATTCAGATTTCAGTGGATCTTTATTTATCTCTCCATGTTAGCTTACGCTCTCTCTTTCAAGCAGCATCTTAAGAGTCCTTTGTGAACGGATGCTCAAGGTCCCATGGTGTTAAAGAACAAGCAAGCCAACATGGTTTGATAGTTCCCTATGTCCCTTCTGCTGACCATGGGTTGGTTTCTCAGCAGCTGGGTACTGCTTTCCAGGCACAGAAAGGTTATGCAGCGGAGAGAGTCATGTGGCCTGTATTGCAGAGAATCCGGAGTCTCAGAAAATGGGAGTTCTGACACCAAATTCAGTAAATGGAATGCTATTTGGGTGTAAACCTCTGTGGGTGAGATTTGCTGAACCCCCCACAAAGTGAAGGAAGGGCAACATCTCAGAGTAAAAGCACTGAGCTCTGGGGGCAGCAGGCTGTGCACAGGGCTTCATAGCTGTCCCTGCTGGCTCAGTTCAGGGACCGGGTCTGATCCTGAGCCCTCAAGTCCTCGTTGTTCAGTCTTAGGTCAGGATTTTGCAGACTGATGAAAGACTGGTATTTCTAAAAGGATGCTCTCAACTTGAAGTCTGGTCTCTTCCCCAAAACAAGCTCACAGTTTCAGGTAGTGTAGGGCTCACAGGCAGAAGAACTGCATTAGACAACTCTACGCTCAAGCTGTCCTGGTGATTTTAAATACGATTCTTCTGCCCTGTTGGTCTGCCAAAGCACCATGTGAATAATAAGGAAACAGGACAGACTTTCAGATTAAATGCCTGCCTCATGAGTAGTATTTTGGCTACCCACAAAAGGAAATAGGCTGTGAATACAGCTTTCTGGTCTTTCAGTGACACTTTGATATTACTAGTAACAGTTTAAGAAATATATATATAYATTTGGGCAATATTGGGGTTAAGAAAGCTGAAGGAAGACTCTTGTTTTCTGAAACAAGTGCTTACCTTTGGTCATAATTCAAGCAACAGCTTTAACAGTCATTCTTTCCTGAACCACCTTCCTCTTTGGTCATTGAATAGACTTTTTTTTTTTTTTTTTGCATGGCACTTGTGGCACAAATAACCATCACTTACAGTAGTGCTACTGCGAAAGTACTTGTTGTAATGAAATTTACTATCTGCAAAGAAGATCAAATGCCTGCTCCATTTCCATATTATTTTGCAGATTACCAGTGGTCCACAAATTGAAAGTTAAAACTAGAAGCTTAAGCCTTGAAGCTGAGAAAGCTGCATTTTAAAAGAAAGCTAGAGGTTCTGCACCCTGGAAAGACTATACCTATCAACATTTTTCCTGTGAAAGGGGCTTTTTAAACAAGTGTAAAGGATCTGAGTGTCTGGCTCTTTTTCACGCCTGACCCCTTAAGACTCAACAGCTTCATACACTTTCTTGATGGCTGCTTTTACAGTTTTCAAGTGAAATGATGCAATATTTAAAACTTGAGACACAGAACAGGTAGCATGGATTCCATTGAAGGCCTTGACTTTCTGTTTGAAGTCCAGATGCCAGCAGAAGAATAGTGTGATCTCACCCTGGATCTGTGAACACCAGCTGTCTGGGTACATGCGAGCAATCTTCTGTGGATGTGGTCATTAAAATAACATCAGACCAGCCTGACTCCAAAACTTGGTACATTTACATGATGGCTGTTCCCCTGCACCCTCTTCTGCTGAAGCAATGGCATTTTATTCCCCATGGTGGATTTTGTCTTGAGACTTACCTGGCTGCTGCCTATATAGATCTTCGCTCTAAAAATACTGAATTTGTTCTTTCTTGTCTCAAAATTCTTTTGTTGTTTTGAGAGGCTGCTGGCATTTAATGTCTTGCTCAATACTCTACCTCTGTCCGGCAAAGAGGAGCTCAGTATTTCATTTGGTCATTGAGAGGTGAGAGTAACTGTCCTTTAGGAGAGGGTTTGGTATATCTTGGATAAGCCATGTAGAAGGAGGAAGTCTAAAGAACTGCCAGTACTAGAGGAGAAGTTGGGAGGCCAACTTCCTTCTGTTAAGCAAAAATCTTGGAGGGGAAAAAAGAGTAAGCTTGGATTTTTAGATGACAAGTGAACTGCCTGTGAGAGCAGGTTGGAAAAGGCATCTGTCTGTCTCAGTTCTGTGTATGCCAAAGATACAGAGAGATAAGAAACTGAGAAAATGTCATACCTTAACGAAAGCTGTTCTGTTTTATACAGATTTTTGATTCTGTTGATGACCTGATTGATTATTACAGGCTTCGAATAGAGCT
Organism: Apteryx rowi; assembly: GCF_003343035.1. Taxonomy (NCBI): domain Eukaryota; kingdom Metazoa; phylum Chordata; class Aves; order Apterygiformes; family Apterygidae; genus Apteryx; species Apteryx rowi. The sequence continues at coordinate 2,477,550 of NW_020450530.1, forward strand.
TCAAGAAACTGCAGTATTTCTGTTTTAAAGGATCCTGACATTTTCTGGACAACATTTTACAGTGAGCAATTCAGTTGTCATCTTTTTCCCCTCGTAATCTAAGGGATTATGTTTGCGAAGTACTTTGTAAAGTTCAAAGTGTCTTTGTCTAAGAACCTCAGAAAGGTGATGACTGCAGCTCTTTCAAATTTTCTTTTTACAATGGTCACTAAAGCTGTTCAGCCATTATGGGCTTCATCTCTATAACCATAATCATTCATTCATTTAAATGTATTGACATGGGTACTCTGAAGTAGTTTTCTGTTACTAATCTAGTCATACTTGGTAACTACTTCAAGTTCATTCATTTTTCTCCATGCCCTGCCTGAAATCCCCATTTTGGAGAGTTTCCTCAAAACCAGTGTTCTGAACAGTAGTGGTCTTCATTAGTTCTTTAGCACCAGCATGTTGAATGCAGACATTTAAATCCACAAAAGGCCCACAAAGCCTGCTGTTCTTCTCTTTAGTCTTCAGGAATGAAATGCTCCTTTTTTTCCTTCTGACTTCTTCATGTGTCCTTATCTTCTGCAGTGACTGGGAGTCTTCATCAGTAAGTGTTATAATTAGTAATTTTGTCCTATTGTTGGGGATAAATATCCCCAGACCTAACATGACATCTTTCAAAGATGGGATTTTTGTCATGACAGAGGCAAGCTGAGCAGAATTAGAAACAAGGAGCATAGAAGCAAGAGGAAAAACAAGGATAAAAGATTAAATGATTTTTGCTGTAAATAAAACAAGTACACGTTCTAATTCGTGTTAGAGGCTAGAGCAATGGGGAGACTGATGAAGTTGCTAGTGGATTTTTAGATCTTTCTTATGTTCTTGCTGTTTGCTTTGTTCTGCCAACTTCTTGAAACCAAATGTGCCTTGCAGAATGGTCCACTGATGGAAAAAAAAAGTGAGGCCTCAAAAATCATGCATCCAAGAAGATCCTATACTGCTTCGTTGCTGCTTCTCTATCTCCATATCTTTAGGAGTCTCTGACCAAGTCTGTTCTCTAGAAGTCCTGTATTTTTTAATGTAGTAAGCACTATATGGCTGAAACCTTTGGTTTTTTTGATGGTCTTACCTGACATCTGTCTTTTATAATCAGCTTGGATGACTTCTTAGAGAAACTATCGTTACCTGGAAGCTTCTCTCATGTATCTTATTCTCACTGAACTTGATTTGCAGGTTCCTACATATGCTTACCAACTTCTGTGAAGTGTGACCATCGCTGTTATACTTCAGAAAGCTTTTTAAGCTACAGCAAAATGCACTGCTAATGCTAATGCTACCTTTTTCTGTAGTCATTCCTACAATCTCATGTGTTCCTCATATCTGACTTAGGGGTGTTTCATTACCCAGCTTCAAGCATTCGGAGGCTGCCATGTTACACCTGTTGCTGAGGTGTAAGTATATATTTAATCCATTTAACTTCAAAATAACATTCCGAAATTCCTTGGACAAGAAGGATGTGGCTTGTGCATCATCACCTACCTAGTACTTGGTGTTTGACTTCACTACTGTGGCTTCAACTCCACCATCATCGCTTCCTGGTAATGGAGTCTGAGCTAGCAATATAGTTGGGCCCAGTTTGTTGTTTTCTCTGCAGTCAGATGGTTCATTTTCGAGGGGCAGGGGGACACRGAGGCTGTCCACTTCTGGAGCTAGGTCCTTTCATGCATGTTTCTGTTCTGGGACTCTGGCTATAATTTTTTTTATGTTGTTGGTAACTATTTATTGTAAGTTGTTCTTAATCCATTTCAAGGTGAAGGCTGTTTAAGGCTCTTCTAACCTCTTCTTCATACCCCTCTTCAGTGTTTGGTAGTTGTTTTGGCTAAGGCAGGTAGCAGCATGCTGTCTGCCTTGGATGACACACCAGTTGCGGTGATAAACTTGCTCATTGATTTTTGGGGGACTCCAATTTGATCACTTCTTCTCATCAGTTGTGAGCCCTGAAATACGAGCTGCCAGCAAGTGGGCTCCATGTGCTGCTCTGTAGTAAAGCAGCTACTTTTTTCACTGTTAAACTCGAGCCTTCACAGGTCACTAGGTGCATCCCATCCTAAATCTAAACTTGCTTTGAAGATCTCTGAAAAATGGCCTTTGAATGACAGCAATACTGTAGTGGGAGCCAATTCTTTCTCTTGGCTGCCTATGGAGAAATTCATCTGGAAGGCCAGGATCTTGCAAACTGCAGGAAGCAGCAGCTATTTTGTGCAAGAAGGCCTATTGGTTCATGAAGCTTCACTAATCCCCCCTAAAAGGCTGAGCTGTTTGCTTCGTATGTGTTAAGTGTGAAAGTAAAGGTCCCTTCTTGGAGCTGTGGTCTCCAATTCTGTATACATGCGTGCAGAGGGCTGCAGCTCTTTGGTTCCCAGGACTATCGTATAAGAGATGAGCAGACCCTTATATGTGAAGTTCCTGGGACTGTATTCTTAAAAAAGATGATTTCAAATTTGGATACTTTACTTCTTTTGAAATGGAAGCATTACCATTTGCATTTTCCTCTTAAAATTCTTGGCATGTCTGCACAGGGTTTTTTTTCCTCCTTTCCCATGCATGCACTCAGAGCATGGAAATCCATGTGAAACTTGTGAATTTGTTTCAGCTGAGCGGGGTTTATAATCTGCTTCGACCATATGATCAATCTTGTTAAGAGTGCTCAGTTCCAGAGCACTGTTCCCTTCCTAGAAAACTCTTGATCCYGTAGGCGAGAGCACTTCTTACGCAACACAAAGTGCCTAACCTCTCTTTTGCTAGCGTAAAAGCTCCTGCGTGTCTCTGCACCGGTCTTGGGAACCTGTTCATTGCAAGATTTGCAAGGCTGTCGAACATAAATGGGAACAAGACTTCAGCATCCAGAAAAGTAAAGCTGAGTAGCAATCTCTGACTGTTGTTCAGGAGCAGCCATCTAGAGAAGTGAAAGGCTGTTGTAATCAATATGGGGAAGAAAAGCAGGAAAAACTTTGCACTGGAAACCAAGTGCAATGCATGTGTGAAACGTAAGTTTAGCTAGGTGTAGGGTCTCCAGTGTGATTGTAGTAAAAGGCCAGAGTGAGGCAGAGCTGATATGAAATTTTGCAGTTTAGTAATGAAAATGGATTAAGTGGTTTGTTCTTATTTCTCATGAACTAGATTAAAGACTGGGGAAGTACTTCAGGAGAATGTGTGTAGATTGATGAAGACATGGGATCAGTCTGCCATCTCTTGAATTTTAACAAGAAATTTCGAAGGAGGCAGGTCTGAGCAGGAAATAGGTATTGAGGGACTGAATTGGAACTGTGGTGACTTGGTAAGGAAGGATGTATGGATTCGCGTTTTCTTTTCTTAAAATGGATGCTGTTTGCTAAGTCCATGTAATCCTCAGGATTTGCATCCTGTGTCTGAAGAARGTTGTACAGCAGCCACCTTTGCGGATCTTTCCTTGAGTGGTTAGTAACCTGCTGCTTCCTTTGTTCATAACATGACTTTTTCTGCTGTTATGTGAAAATGTACATAAAATCCTCAGAAAAATGGGGGGCAAAAATCAGATCTGGCTGTCTGTGCCAGAAGAGAGAAACTTCATGGTGTGGTTTATGATACTAAGCAATAGCGCTGCCTGAAAGCTTGGAACAGCATTCCCTGGAAGTTGATTGCTAAGAGTACAGCAGAGCATGGTCTGCTTTACAGGTAAGCAGTTAATAAGGAGAAAGCCTGTCTGTGAAGGACACATAGCAGTGCTTTCCGTTTTCCTGACATCAGGTTACAAGACAGATCCATGAGCATGAGCAGGAGAACGAGTTGCGGGAACAGATGTCAGGATATAAGCGGATGCGGCGCCAGCACCAGAAGCAGCTGATCGCCCTGGAAAACAAGTTGAAGGCCGAGATGGACGAGCACCGCCTCAAGCTGCAGAAGGAGGTGGAGACGCATGCCAACAACTCGTCCATCGAGCTGGAGAAGCTGGCCAAGAAGCAAGTGGCTGTGATGGAGAAAGAGGTGAGTACGGGTATAGGCTCCCTGGAGGTGTGCCAGAAGATTGAGAGGGAGAGCTGTGTACCAGGTCTCTGGGAAAAGGCTGTGGATGTACCACTTAAAACCCATTGGTCTACCTTCTAGAGGATGGGTACTCCATTGGCATCGACCGGTAACATAGCTAGTGGCAGTTGGCCAAAAGAGACTGACAAACTTCATGCAGACCTTGGTTGCTGAGGCACATTAGCTAGGCCGTATGACAAAGTTTGCAGTGCTGTAACCATTCCTTCTGCGTTATTCAGTCTTTCTAAAAATCCCCATGTTAATCCATATGTTAAATTAGTGTTTTTTCCACCCTCAAGGGTTATTTTGCTGGAGAGATAGGAAGCATGAGGAAATTCATACATGTTTGTGGGCATTATGGTTTATTTTTTGTGTTTGTGTGTTTGCAAGTAGCTTTCAGTCAGCTGAATACTTACGGCTTTGTCTAGCACGGGATGAGAGAATGGTAGACTGAAAATGCACAACTGAAGATTGATTTTTATGATGGATTTGGTACCTGCTCCCTCACCTTTTTTCTCTCTCCCTCTCTGTGCCTTGCAGGCAAAGGCAGCTGCAGCAGATGAAAAGAAATTCCAGCAACAGATTTTGGCTCAGCAAAAGAAAGACCTGGCGACCTTTTTAGAAAGTCAGAAGAAACAATACAAGCTTTGCAAGGAAAAGATTAAAGAGGCAAGAAACTATCATTTTCAGGGCTGAAGGGGTGTGGAATGAGCACAAACTAGACTTTCCTTTTGATAAACCTGGGCCAGCCCAGGGTTTTAAGGGATACTGTCATACTTGGAAGCAAATTTAGATTCCTGGCAACTAAACTTTCAGGCATTGGGATCATCTGGCAACATTTCTAGAATAATCTATGAGGGTGCTAGAGAGGCCTGCATGGTTCTCTGTAGAGCAGGATCTTTGAAACCATGGGTGATGAGGTGAAATGGGAATTCATAGAGAATTCTTTTCCCCCTTTCCTTACCTGTTTTTCCCCTTAAGCCTTAAGGAACCACAGCAGCCATCTATATGTCACTTTACTAAAAGCCTTGTGATCACTTACACAAAYCAGAATAAAGAAATGAGTAACATGTACTATATAGCTAATCCATTGCAAATTGCATTGCTTAAGGACACTGTCCCCAGCAGACCTCCAAAATCATTTGCTGTTAAGCATGTAGAGGAGAGAAAAAGGATAGCAAGGAGCCCTGTTAGGTTTGTGATTCAGCAGAGAATTGGGCTTGCATTTAAGTCCCATTGGAATAAAGGAACCTGGAATCCAAGCTGGAATGCTTTGTAAAACGGACGCAGAGCTGGGAAGGGAGCCGAGGCTTTTGACCCCTTCTCTTTCCTGGGCCACCAGAGCCTCCCCTTCAGTGGTGTTTAATGTCTTCTCTTCACGGTACTGTTTAGTCTTTGAGATGGTTCTGTTTTTCCTTCCACTTCTTTTTCCCCTCCTTTTAATAATACAGCTCTAAAAACAGTAGAGCTGGGCACGTGCAGGTGACAAGTCTGGTTCTGCTGATAGCTGGTGCTGTAGTCAGGCTTTTGGTGTCCTGCTTTTATGAATTAAATAGCAGAGGACTAGCCAGTGACTGGAAGGAAGGACYTGAGAGTCCTGTGTTTCTGTGATCCTAAGGAAAGTCCTGTTTTCTTGACTGTGCATGCATGCAGGAAATGAATGAGGACCACAGCACGCCGAAGAAAGAGAAGCAAGAAAGAATATCCAAACACAAAGAGAACCTGCAGCACACACAGGCTGAAGAGGAGGCCCACCTTCTCAGCCAGCAGAGACTCTACTACGACAAAAACTGCCGTTCCTTCAAGAGAAGAACAATGATCAAGAGGCACGAGATGGAGCAGCAGAACATTCGGGAAGTATGGCACTCTTCAATTCCTCTCCCAAGTGTTTCTTTAATTGTTTTAGCTTCGTGTCTATAAAATAGTTTGCTAATTATGTGATATTAGGTCTTCATGTTTCCAGTTGCTAATCTGAACTGAGAAAAATGTAAGAAATATGTTTTGGGCACTAATACTCCATCTGGAAATGTAGTTGGTATATGGCTACTTTTATTAATGAAAGAGGGTGGCATACTTAGCTTCCAGATAAAAACATGATGTGGGCAACCCACTCTGGATGAGACGCATCCACCCAAACTCCCTGGCATTAGGTTTCTGGGGGAGCCTGCTGGGCACTTTTTGCAACACTGGGCAGAGTGTTTGCCATGTTGGGGATGCATGTAGGAGAGCTGTGGGACAACTGAAAGGGCGTCATGGGAGCAGTTCCACCTGTTGGCTTAAACCTCACACAGTACAAATGTGTGTAATAGAACAGTAATAACCCTAAAGGAGCAGAAGGTTACGGTTGCAGAACGAAATGCTAAAAATTTAAGAAATACCAAAATTCAGACCTCTTACCTGTCTGCATTCTGATTGTCTTCAGATAATCAGATGTTGCTTTTGCCTTTGGGCCCTACTTAATGCACAGAACAGGTGTTAGTTTGTTAGAAGCTATTCAACATCTTGTTTTTCCCTTGCCTCATAGGCTTCATACAGCCAAATACTGCTTTGAAGAGAGAATTATTACTTTATTGTAGACTTTTCTGTGCTATCCATCATTACAATATCTGAATTCTTCATGAATGCTGTTTTTGCATAAAGACTATTGGTATTTTAGTAAAGGCAGAGAGAAAATGGTCAAAAATTTCTAATAACCATGTCCTTAGTCTGGTGACATCCGTTTTTTCAGCATCCTTAACACTGCCTAGTATTTTACCTGTTCAGAGCTTAGCTTCCTTTGGCTTTAGATGTACCCAGGGCTGCTCAGTTGCTTTGCAAATCACATCCAAAGATCTCAGCTTGGACACCCTGAAAATGAATGACTGAAAAATCAGATTCAGGCACCCTTATCACTGCATACAAGCTCTGAGGCAGGGATGAGAACAGAAGTCAGTTATCTAGCATGGTATTTGAGTGTATTTTAACCAGGAAACCTACCTTCTCTCCCTGAGCTCCTTCATTCAGTCTCTTAAGAGACTTAGTTTTCAGAATGATGTAAGTGTCTTTTATTTCCCTAAAATAATTTTCCTACTAATTAGTTTAAATTCACTGGATCAGACACCTAAAGTAAATCACACTTTTAAAATATCAATGTAAAGGTTTGAAGTAACCACACAAGTTGTTCTTGTGCAGATGGGAAAGCGTTTGTGCGAAGTGGAGTGCCTCCATATGTTCACGCTGCGTGAGCTAAAGTCAGGCGTGGAGTGGGCAGGAGGCATTCGAGATGCAGGTTGGCCTGTCCTGAGACTGAGGCACAAATGTCACAACTTGCTGCCTGGGCCCGAAGTGTTGCCTGTTCAGTGAGCTACCTGCCTTTACGTAAATGGGCAATGTTTCAGTGTATCAGTAGGTCTAATTTTTGATCGTGGCTCTCAAGGTGCAAGTTCTGTTTAAATTTTAACATGCACAGTGTCCTTATGGCCAAGCATGCAGAGATGAGTCCTGACCCAGTTTCCCTCCCACCCCTCCTTCCCCATCCCGCTAACCCTGTCACGGCTGTTACAGCCAAAGGGGTTGGAGTGCCCGTTTGCAGGCGCTGACATGGGGAAGTCCACCAGGATTACAACATGCAAGGAACAACTCAAACAGCATAATCAGATTTTTTTGTTCCTACTGCAGAAACTTGTTAGAGTCAGCCAGCGCTGGGCCCTCGCTGTGCTAGGCACTGTACGCTAACGTAGTGCGAGGCGGCCCCTGCTGTGCCTGTCTTAGGCCAGCGTGAAGCACAGCGATGAGTTTGGGAGCAGAGAGCTGGAACCGAGACGTACCAGCCAGACCATCTGTGAAGGTCGTCAAATCACCAGTAAGGGGTACAGCTGTAATCACTGCTTGACTGAGTTGGATTCATCCCCGTGCTCTACAGGTTATTGGAAATACCTTGAGACAGAAATATTAACAGAAATCAGTGAAAGAATCAGATACTCTCCTCTTTCTTGGTTTGCAACTCGGTGAACGTTTTCCTAGACTGCAGGGTACTGTGCGAAGGATCTCTTATGTGCACATGCAAAAAGAGCATGAGACTTGGAAGACGTTCTCATTTTACAAAACTTGCTGCAACTAGAGTAGGGCCAGAAATCACCTATACACAGCAGTAGCTAACATGTTTTTTCTTAATGTTGTGTGTTGGAGCTGCCCAGCTTTGCTTTGACCCTGTTAATACTAGTGGTAGATGGGAAGCTTTACCTCCCAGCGTCCAGCAGGGGTTCCCGGGTAGTTTAAAACAGACAAACAAAACAGTCCACCCCTGATTCGGGCATCACTGTCAGTCACCCCAGCTCTGAGCACCGGGAGGATGGGTTAAAACCTCCTGTGATGCTCAGCTGTAGCACAGGGCTTGCGCGTTGTCCCAGTGCCACCTGCTGGAGACTCGCTGGGGGATCCTGGCGGTGCGAGAGGAGCGGGTTACCGAGGGGATGCTAGGTGGTTGCTTTAGAACCGTTCCCATCGTGCTGTTGGCAGTGCGTGCTTCCCTGCGGCACGTGAAGGCCCTCGATGCCGTCTGGATGGGTGACTAAAACACCCAGTCCTGCAAATTGCACTGCTGCGTCTTTGGGCAGAGGGAATCACTCCCCAGCTTTGCTTTCTTGTGCTTTGCTGTCATCTTGTGCAGGAGTTAAACAAGAAGCGGACGCAGAAGGAAATGGAGCATGCCATGCTGATCCGGCACGACGAGTCGACGCGCGAGCTGGAGTACAGGCAGCTGCACACGCTGCAGAAGCTGCGAATGGACCTGATCCGGCTGCAGCACCAGACTGAGCTCGAGAACCAGCTGGAATACAACAAGCGGCGAGAGCGGGAGCTGCACAGGAAGCATTTCATGGAGCTCCGGCAGCAACCAAAGAACCTGAAGGTGCTGGAAGCTTTAGTTCCTCCTCTTCCACCCTCTGTCCTGCCATGCTTGCTGAGGCCGGCCAGCCTGTGCACTTGCCGCCTCCTCCATGCAGCATCTATGCCACAGAACCACCGTTCTCCAGACCTCTGTGCTTTCCCTTGCATCCCTTCCCCTTACGCAGAGCCCATCTCTTACAAAAAGCAAGCTATGACAGCAAAGAGCTCACTGAGTATTTTTTTTAAGTGCCATGTTAATTTAGCTTGCTGGGTAAAAATAGCCTAGTACTCAGCAAAGTATGACAGAATTTGCTTCTGATGAGCTGTGCTTTCTTCGGGCCGCTGCTCATGTCAGCCTATAAGCCTCAACACGGAAAGGGGCTGGGTGATGCTTCCTTGCTTTCAAAGTCAACGAAAGGAAAAAACGTGTGCTGAGCACCATGCTTTATCCTCCAATTCAGCTACTGGTTAATTAGAAGCCTCTGAGCTGCTCTTGGAGATTTGTGTTCCTCCTCCGAAAGGCCAGGGAAGCACGTTCCTTTTTTGCTTCTTTGCACTCTTAATAGTTCTCAGATCTGCAGTCTTCACCTAGCGTACAGTCAAGCGAGGGAGGCAGCTTATGGGGGCATTTGCGGGGTAGTGAAAGGGGGGGGTCTTGGAAAGCAAAAGCTTTCTGAAAGGTGTGCAGCAGGTGACTGGCTAGGTGACTTGCAGGAAGTAGTGGTAGAAGATGGAAATACCCTGGGTTGATGAGTGTTTAGTGGATCTTGTTAGTGGCCAAGGCCTGCGGTCAGCAGCCCCCTGGCATGTGCTGAGGCAGGGCCTGAGCTGCCGCTGCTCCTCGCACCGCTGCGGGTGTGAACGGAGCAGGCGTCTCCCAGGGACAGGGGCAGGAGATAGTGCAGAGCATGGGGAAAACTGATTCTCCCCGCCCTGTCTGTTCCCAAAGCTCTTCATGCTCTTCACATGGCTCCTTCCTTGGCAGGCTATGGAAATGCAGATCAAAAAGCAGTTCCAGGACACATGCAAAGTGCAAACAAAGCAGTACAAAGCACTGAAGAATCACCAGCTGGAAGTAACTCCAAAGAGTGAGCACAAGACAATTTTGAAGAGTCTGAAGGATGAGCAGACGAGGAAGCTCGCCATCCTCGCAGAGCAGTATGAGCAGAGCATCAATGAGATGATGGCCTCGCAAGCGGTAAGTGCAGCATCCAGCGCTGCCTGTCTCTGGGAGCGGGGTTCCTGACCGCGGTGCGCGCAGGAGCTGCTACAGTCGGGCCGTATAGCACGTTGGGCTCTTCCTGCTGGCTGGTTAGCAGTGCAGTTGTGTTTGTAACGTTTTAAATTAGTGCCTCAGACACCACTTTCCTTTTGTAACAAGCATCCAGAAGAACATCCTTTCCTTCCTCCTCCTCCCTCGCATGCTGAGGTTTGGGATTTGGATCTTCAGTGAGACTTCTGCCTCTGGGTGTGAGTGGGAAAGCAGATGTGTATAAAGCCCTTCCCACTTTCTTATTCTGCCGCAAACACAAAAGCTGCGATTTGGGTCACACGGAGGTGCAGGCTCCCTGGCTTTGGGAAGAAAGAGCAGTGTGTTGCTAGTATCAGAGCAGAGGAGTTACTAGTGGAGGCTTCAAATTGTTGTCTCCCCCCCCGCCCGATGATCTTACAGCTACGACTTGATGAGGCCCAAGAAGCAGAATGCCAAGCCCTGAGACTGCAACTCCAGCAGGAGATGGAGCTGCTCAATGCGTATCAGAGCAAAATTAAGATGCAGACAGAAGCACAGCACGAAAGAGAACTCCAGAAGCTGGAGCAACGGGTGTCACTGCGCAGGGCACATCTGGAACAAAAGGTACGTTTGGGGCGGGCTGCTGGGGAGTACGTGGCTACGTGTGTCAGTCTCACCTTGGACGCAGCAATTTTCAGGCTGCTCCGGGTCACTAGTGAAATTGGTGCCGAGGACCAGAATAGACGAGTGGATGTTTTGGAAGGAGCTGGCTAGGCCATTTCAGTAACTCAGTGAGGGGAGGGGAGAAGCTGGTGTGTGTGKGGGGGTGTTGGGCTGCATAAAATCACCTGCAAAACATGCTGCCTCGCTGTATGAAACAAATAGTTCAGCAGAGCTTTGCAAAAGAAAACCTCAAAGCCACCTTTCCTGCTTCAGCACCGATCATAAGCTGAGGCCAGGAAGAAATTCTGCTCGTTACTTATTGGCCCAATGCAGCTGTGGGGGAAAAGGAGTCCTCCAGCTCCTGGCGTGCCGGAGAAAGGCCGCGTGGCCCGTGCTCGGAGGGGAGGCCTCCTCCTGCACGTTTCTGTCCTGGCTCTGGCTCATGTCAGCTCACAGCGAGGCCATGAGAGGTGGGGGACTGTGCGAGCAACCCTCCCTCTGTCCTCCTGTGTTCCTCGGCCCCTTCGGCATGTGCCAGTGTCCTGTTGCAGCGGAGCACAGCTGGTGCCGCTGCGAACGGAGCAGCAGGTGCCGCCGGTTGGGAACCCGCTCGGCCGGGGCTGGGAGGCTTTGCTAAGCGGCTGCTGACTGTGCTTCTTGCAGATCGAAGAGGAGCTAGCCGCCCTGCAGAAGGAACGCAGCGAGAGGATAAAGTTTCTGTTGGAGAGGCAGGAGCGAGAGATTGAAACGTTTGACATGGAGAGCATGCGAATGGGCTTTGGGAATTTGGTCACATTAGAATATCCCAAGGAGGACTATAGATGAGATTCAATTTCTTTGCCATTGAAAAACAAAAAGGAAAAAAAAAACAAAAAGAAAAAAAGCAAAGTAATTCTAAAACTTGCAAAACCAACATTCCCCATGTTAACGGGCGTGCTCTCTCTCTTTCTGTCTCTCTTACTGACATCGTGTCGGACTAGTGCCTGTATATTCTTATTCCATCAGGGGCCCCCTTTCCCCCCTGTGTCGAGTCCCAGTGGTGGACAGCTCCTGGCGGTCTTTTTCATAGTATGTCACAGTATTGATGTCTCTGTGCAATGATTAAAAATGTTTCAGTGAAAACTTTGGAGACAGTTTTAATGGAAAAAAAACAAAAAAGTGGATGTATGTTGCTTTTGAGCAATCACTCATTTTACCACCAATCAATGGAAGTACAAGCAAAAAAAAAAAAAACAAATGATATATACAAACCCAGGGGGAGAGAGACTAAATCCGCAGCCTTACCTTAACTAGCTGCTGCATAATTTTATTTTATTTTTATTTTTTTGGTATTTATTCATCAGGAATAATTAAATAATAAAAATAAAAATTTTATTAAAGATTGAAAAATTTGATACATTTTACAGAAAAAACTTAATCGTGATGTACATATCAGTGGTGACATATTATTACTTTTTTGGGGGTGGGGAGGGACGGGGCAAAGATCTGGTGATTTTTAGAAGAACCATGCCAGGCGAGGCGGGGATTAGACCTCGGTCTTCGGCATATTCTTGATTGTATCATAATCATTTTCTGCTGTCGCAGAGAATGTGAATACACTTAAATGAGCCCACAGGATCCCAGTAGCACAAATTGGGCTTTGTCAAATCGTGTATTTTGTGTATAGAAGGAATTTAAGGAGAGCTTTTACTTATTTTCATATTGTATTTTAACTGTTTCTCTGATCAAAAATTTTTTTACTTCTTCCCCCCCTTCCCTCCTGGTCCCAGCCACCCCGCCCACTTTCCAGTTCAGTATTTGGAGTTCAACAGTCTGTCAGATCATCCTGATCCCTTTATTTTCTTTTTTTTGTTCCTCCCCCAAGTCCACCCCCAACCCCATGATCTTGGTCATAAATATTGCATTATTCACACTTTCAAACTGTGTATTTTCTTACAATAAAAAGATTAAAAAAAAAGGCTTTACTTCTTTTGCATGCACTTTAAAAAAAAAACAAACAAAACAACAAAAACATTTTTCAGGTTCAAAGGAAGAGCATGAATAACTGTCAGAGCTTTTAATTATATTTGTAAATAAAAGTGTTCATCACAATGCCTCGCTGTCTCATTGGGGCGGGAAGGGCGACCCGGGGCCTGTCCCCCTCCTTGTTCCCAGCACGGTGGGAAGAGGGGCAGGGGCCCGTGGGGCTTCGTGCCCTGCCACCGCTGCCCTTCCKGGCTGCGGGGAGCAGCGGAGGGACAAAGCCGGGGGCCTGGGAGCGATGTGGGGTGAGAACCCCCAAACACAGAGCTACAGGGAGGCTTCCTCGTCTGAGGCTTTTGGAGGAGGTCGGCTGTCCCCCTTGGCTTCGGCAGTGCTCTGCTTGTTCGTGCGCAGGTGGCAGCAAGACCCTGCCAGCCTGGTCTTCGCGCTGTTGCGGTGCTTGCAGGGGCTGCAGGAACTTGTGGTTTTTCCCAAGCCCCTGCTTTGCTGGTGGAGTTTTAGTGCATTTGACTAATGAATGTTGCTCATTTATGCCCTTCTTTCAGCATGAGCAGTGCTGAGCTGCACCAGCCATTGCTAAGCGCAGTGTAATACAGCTGCTCCAGGCTCTCTGCACCCACCTGAGGCATTTCTAGTCTTGCAGGCCTTGGCTTTGGGTAGCTGGGGGTGTTTCCTCTCCTCAAAATTGTCGGGATTCTGACTTCCTTCATTCTTTGCTGGGCCTGTGTCTATGAATTATTGCAGTTCTTATCAGAGGTGATACGAGTCTTGCTGTAAACTGGGCCAGTCAGCTCCCGAGTACCTGTAAGCTTATTACAGTTGACAACAGATTGCAGCAATAATTCGTACGGGAGAATGTTTTAATGTAGAAAAGGCTACTTTCAGGCAGGAACATACTGCCTTTCTTCATTGCAAAGAGCAAGTAATGTGACTTTTACAGGGTGTTGCTCCGCTGCGCTGGGGTATATAACACCTTTTTCAGACCTCTCAGATGTGCAGTACCTTTGAGAAAAGGAGATTGATAAAAAAGCATGGGATGGCTTCTGGTTCCAGGCCATGGAATTGCATTGGCTTCATTTTTTTAAAAACTTCTTAAGGCATCAGACCTGGACTGAGGGTTCATTTTTGTCTGGATGTGCTTAAGAAACCACAGTGGGCCTAACTGCAAGCTTCTGGAAGATCAAGAAAAAAAGAAAACGCTGCCAATGCAGTGTCTTCAAGTCTGCAGTAGTCCTCTGAGTTAGGCTGGGGATACTTCTCATGAGCTGAAATCCGCAGTCAAGGGTTTGGCTTCAGCCAGTCCGGCTGCGGTGGCTGGGGCTCCTGCAGAGCAGCCCATGCTGGTGGGAGGGAGAGAGGCCTCCAGGCAGCCCCACCATGTGTGGCAGGAAAAACAATCCCCCCTGCCCAGGCAGGGACAGGCACAGACTGGCTCTTCTACCCGCTGGAAAASATCTTCTAAATGAGCTGGGGTCTATCAGCCACCGTGAGGGAGGCAGCCAGGGTGCGAGGATTCGTTAACAGCCAAACCTGCTTCCCCGCAGCTGGCAAAGGCACAGGATAGAGCTGCGAGCAAATGTTGCCCCATTAGCTGCAAGGAATGTGAATGCTCTGCATAGGTARCAGAGGAGGTTTTTCAGGGGATAAGTTACCTTGTGATGAATGAGATAGTGGCTTCAAAAACACAGCCTGGAAAAAGTGGCGTCCTGTCTTAATTTTTAAAGACAGACAGTCAATGCTCCATTTGCTATGAACCTCTACTGCGCTTAGACCATGTGTTTAATTGCCTTGTGCTCCCTGACAGACATATCCTGCGCTATATGCTCCTTCCTTCAAGCTAGCAGGAGAATTTCTGTAACCCCTAACAAGCAATTTGAGCAAATTTCAAGCTTTAATCCACCAGCTGCTTGCAGCAGGGGCATTAAGGTTGCATAGATTGTGTGCGTGTGCTGGTAAGAGGATTTTTGGAAGTGACTTTCAAGCAGGAAGGCTCAACAGTTGCCTGGTGCCTTCCCAAACATTCAGATATTAATTAAGCTCAAAGCAGGCATGTTTTTCTGAAGCATCAGCRCTTCCTCTCCTGGGCTCTATGAGACAAAGCCAGAGGTGTTTCAGGCAGCGCTGCCAGTATGTTGGGGCTCTTCTCACAGGGTTCCAGCTTCTCGCCTCCRTTATGTCAGGAGGAAGAAAGGGAGTGCATTACTCCAAGCTGCTCTTAAGCAGTCCCCTCTCCCCCCCAAGAAGACAACCACAAACATCCACTGGGCAAGTTTTTAATTGCACTGTGATAAACAGCACGATACCAGACTACAGCAAAACTTGAACAGAATAAAGTAATTAACACAGATCAGAAGGCATCCCTTTAAACCAACTTCCTTGCCTAATTCAACCAATTATTCCAGCATTACTTTAGTGGAGAAGCGGAGGCATTAGCCAAATACTTAATGAGAAAAAAAGCAGCTTCCCTGAGGCCGCCATCTCCTCCTCTCTCCTGGAAAGGTAAGACTCTACATGCCAGTATCAACCCAGCAATGTTMCTGTACCTACACCACTGCTGCATAATACCATTTTGGTACAATACAGACACTTTGAAATAACACTGATTCTCAAAGGCTTTGATTTCCCTTACACTCAGGTCAGCCTGGAAGGGGGTGGCYGTTACGGAGGCAGCTTTTCAGAAGCTTGACCAGTTAGCTATAGCCTGTAACCACAGGAGTCAGCTGAAGCACGGCACAAGTCCAGGCCACAGTAACACTGAAGCAGACTTAGATCATGGACAGTGACAGCGTTGTGGTTCAGGTTACRGTTCTAGTGGTCAGTTTGGGAACAGCTGGGTACAAGTCACTAATCAAACCGAATTACAAAGAAGAGCTTTGACCAAACCGGTCTCCAAGGGAACAGGGGACATCACACAGTGCTTGTCTAGGTGGGGGAAGAAGGGGGCTACCTACAAGCGCAGGCTCCCCTCTCCCTACTTCCCAGACAGCTGCTCATAGAGTTTTGGCACGTAGTCATCCCACTCTGCCTGGTAGCAAGTGCCGGCCACGGGCACCCCCAGCTCATACTTGCTGCGGAAAGCCGCCACTTTGAACTTCCCTCGTTTGTCGCCAGAGCGGTTAGACAGGATGGGCTCGTTGCAGGTCAGCTGCTTTGGCTGCTCATACACCAGCCACACGTACCGGTGCAGCCCTGCGGGGAGGAGAGAGTGTTATGGAACGCTCGCTCGCCAGCAGGAAACCCTTACTCCCGGAGGGGCTCTCACGGGGTATCAGCACCCAGCCCTACTGCAACCCAACGCGCAGGTCTYCAAGTATCACATATTCCAGGGTTTAAAGCTTGCTCTGAAGTGACCTCAACAGCTCAGGGAAACAGAAGGCTGCATCTACCTGGGAAGCGCTAGCAGCTGCTACCATCGTTCTCCAGAATAAAATGGCTAAGTATGATTGAGCTAAAGGAGCTTATAGAAGATGGACTAGACATGCTCGAACAACTCGTGTCATGCCCAGACTAGGGCTCCCCCCCTCCAGTCAGCACTGCCTACCATGCGCAGGCAGAACAGCGGTGCCCATCACCAGACGGCCAAGGGGACTGGCCTTGGCTGCATGCGGCTGCAGACAGCCGGGCCGTTTCTGCAGAGCCACACAGGCAGTTTAACCACGCAGCTCGCCCAGCTGGCTTCTCAGGCCTGCCCACCCTCCCCTGCTCACTGCATTCAGCCATTTGCAGCACAGCTGTGCTCAGAGTACACGAACTGCAGCTCCCAGGCACTGACCTGTTCCTTTGGGAGGTCCTGAGCCAACATAATCCGACAGCACTTTCCCACTCCCCACATCGTTGCCTTTCATRTTGGTCACCAGGAAGTGATGCCATTCCCTGAAAGGGAAAAGCAACAWACAGTAAGACTGCACCACACCCCCTCTTTGCTAACGCTCCTCCTCGCTCTCAACTGCCGCTTTTCCATAAGGCTGCCAGGGTAGAATTGAAGCTAGTAACTACCATTGGCTCACTGGCTGGCCAAACACAGAGAGCATCAGTCTGCGTAGCAGGTACTGCCTTCCCTGCAAGCTTTACTTCACGATGCACAGCCATCATAACTAGTTCTGTCATCCTRCTCTGCGGCTGCGGGAAAGTGAGAATCCAGAGGCTGACTCGTACTGCACGTTTCCAAGCCTGACTGAGCAAGGTGAACTGGTTTAAGATCCCACTTCTAGCACAGGCAGACCTAACTGCAACACACACGCTTACCACATTAGAGTGAGTAGCAGACGCTGCGTTCCTCCAAGCTGCAGCAGCCCCCTGAATATCAGTGGCAAAAGCAGCTGCTCTTCCCAGTGCCCATCCTTGCGTCAAGGAGAGATGCAAGAACCCTGCTTCCACCCCCAGCTCCACACTTACTGCCGCAYGCCAGGCAGAGCACGTTCCCCACCTGCTCCCGCGCCTCTTCGCAGACCAGGAGAGRCTGCATCTCCCCAGGCAAGACAAGAAGCTGCCCACCCCCCTCACCTGAACTTCGGGTCCTTCCTGCTGGGAGCATCCGGGTCTGTGAGGACCAGGGTGTAGAGCTTCTGGGGATCGCAGCCATCCCACTCGATGCTGGTGGGGCGATGCTGGACCTGGCAGGGCGAGAGCGTTAGCGCCAGCAGCCCGCGCCGCTGCCCGCGCTGCGCA
>NW_020450530.1:2495804-2514578 GCF_003343035.1 Apteryx rowi
GCGGAAGGTCTTCTGCAGGCCGCCAGGGCCCGGGGCTCCTCGCCAGGCGCGCTGCGGTGCTCAGGGCCAGGGCGCGGTCCGCACGGAGCGGGCGCATCGGGGGCTCCCGCGGGCCCGGGCGGGACCGCAGCCGTCTCCCGCAGCGGGAGGCGGCGCCGTCGCTCGTGGCTGCTGCATCCCCCGGCCAGATGAGCTTGGTGGCGGGGAGGGGGCGGCGGGCCGGCCGGAGAGCCCGGGACGGAGCCGAGCGCAGGTAGGCCGAAGGCAGCGCCTGCCCCCCACACCTTGCAGGGCGTTGCCCCGAAGCAACGCACCCCAGGGCTTGGTCTCTGCTCCGCTCGCTTTATGTACCGTAAACATAATATAAAGTGCACATGGGGCAAGTGTGACATATGGCTGCAATTCCTGAGTACACAAACCGTGCAAGGGCTGGCTGTTAACACGGGCTGGGGCTGGCTGAGATCCGGCAGCATYGCCAAGGCGCGAGAAGCGGGGTGCTGGCAGGGCGCTCGCAGGCTACAAACAGAGGTGCTGCTGCATGGTACGTGGCGCCGGCCCTGCAATGAATTACCTTATGCTTGATGCAAGCGAGCTACTCCAGGGAAGAATGCATGTCCTATGGATCAGAGGCACATCTTTCCTCCTCCTCCCAGGAGAGCAAATCTTCCCTGTTCTGCTTTGTCATGGTCTCATTCTGAAAAGAGGAACAGATTCAGCCAAGCAGTTATCTCTGCAAGCGGAGGAGGTTATTCTGAAATGGGTAGAAAGCACAAGCTGCATCTGAGCCTCAGACCGTTTCCTCCCAGCCTGGCTTGCAGAAAAAGCGTTGATTGTCAAAGGGCACCAAATGGAGTAAAGCTGGGGGGGCCCGGACTGCCCGGAGCCCACCCAGCGCGGATCCTGGCTCAGGCCAATGCTTCAGCTCTAAGTAGCTTTTTCTGAGGCTGCCGGGAGGTGAGGGAAAGTAATAGTACATCCAGCTGCGCTGTCCTTGGTGACGTCGCTAAGGGAGGCTCTGGGTCCACCGGGCAAAAGGGAAGGGTTCGTGCACTCATTTGGGTTTGAAAACCACAATTCAGTCTCTGCCGAGTCCCACCGCTTGCACACGCACCCTGATAGTGTGTTCCAGGCCCAAAGATGGCTGCACTGGGAGACCTTAGGGTCTGTCACCAGCTTGTGCCGGGGAGACTGGCCCGGATTCATTCTGGGGCAACGTGAGGGAAGTTGGGGCAGGGGGTACAGACAGTGCAAACGCTGAAGTGCTGCTATTGCCATCCCCACTGTGACCATGGTCTGCTCAGGAACGCTTCCAGAGCTTGGCCTTCGCTTGCCACTGCCTGATGAGGTCTTTGTGCTGGGACAGAAAGGTTTGTCCCCCGTTGAGGGCAGGGGGAGCTTCCCTCTTTGCACACAGGGCCCAAGTGCACATTTCCCTCTAGAAACGTGTGCCTCTTGCCATCCTCTTGTTTGGCTTGGCCCCACAGAGCCCCTATTCAAG
This sequence comes from Apteryx rowi, assembly GCF_003343035.1. NCBI lineage: Eukaryota > Metazoa > Chordata > Aves > Apterygiformes > Apterygidae > Apteryx > Apteryx rowi. The sequence continues at coordinate 2,497,303 of NW_020450530.1, forward strand.
GTCCAGGTTTTCAGCTGCCCTTCATGCCATAAATCCTCTCTGGCCCCACAGCAAGAGGTCCTCTAAAGTGACACCTGCTCCCAGCGCCTTTGCAGGTAAACAGCAGTGGGGTCAGTCTGCTACACGTGCAYACCTAGCCGACCTCTTACATGACTACATGCACCACCTGCCATTTGGCCTGCTGAGCGTAACCAAGCTATCTGAGTGTCCTTCTTCTCCCCTCATTTGCTTTGTTAATTAAGTGACCTACTAAGAATCCCCATATCCATTTGTGTCTGCAGGGATAAGATGAGAACGAGGAGGTCGCTGCTAAGGACGTCCTCGGTGTGCTCCAGATACATGGCTTTTGGGTTGGGAGGTGCCCTGTTCTGAAGGACAGCAGACAAGGAACTGCTCCCGCTGCCTCCCTGGTGAGTGAGGCAGCTGAGCGGAGGCCGTGCGGCCTTGAGGGCTCACCATAAATACCTGTGCTGTGGGAAGGGCAAATGTGGATCTCTGCTGCTGGCAAATTCTCCCAAGCACCTCTCAGTTCCTGCAGTGGAGTTTAGCCCTTCTGCCTTTAAGATCTAGCCACAGAGGTGGAGAAACAGGCTGATGCTTCCTCCTTCAGTAAGGAGGATGTTAGAGGCAGGACCCCAAGATGGAGTGAGTTTGCACCCCATGCAATTAGTAACTACTGGTCAGGAGGCCATGCACTGCTTGCCCATCCATGGCCCTGGGTACATACCAGGTGGCAGATCATGCTGCTGCTGCCACCTCTGTATTCACTCCAATATGTGAAGAGCGTAATCCACCTGCTGCTGAAACTGGTAAGAGTGGGCTGAACCCTGTTCCCCATGTAACAGCACAGAGCAGGGCTGAGACCTCAGCCGTAGTCTTCTCCCTCAATTTGCATTTTTTGTCCCTGTGATTCCCTGAGGGAGGAATGGGCTCTGCTGCATGSATTCCTTAGCCCCCTGTGTCATGACAGGTGGAGACCTGGCCATGTTGTGCCTTCCCCAAAGAAGAACCTTCTGTCTGGAAGAACATGAGGCTACCAATATGCTTTACAACCCTTGTTGTGGGATTACTCAAAGAATTAATCTACATATCACTATGTATAACAAACCAGCCTGGAAACAGCTTTCTGTGATGGTGGACAATGAAGGACCATTAAGTCCACTTCATATTAGTCTGCAAAAAAGCCTTTATGTCTTTGGTACAATTTGTTCTAATGTATCTGCTGCTGAAATTTCACAGCAAACTAGCTGTGCTTTGTTATAGACTCACCCACAGAAATCCAGAGGACAACTTTAAAGAAGCTGACAACATTCATACCTTCCTCTGTCCTTGTTCCCCAGGGGTTTTGTTCTCTATCAGCTCTCTCCAGCTCTTCTGGACAGTTCTCCTCTCACCCTTTCCATCTGCTGCCTCTTTCCTGTCCCTATTTGGTCTGTGCTGCTATGTTGTTGTTTTTTGTTTTTTGGGAGTTTTTTTGCCTATACCTAAGAATCATGATTTTGATAGTCATTTATTGCTCTTCTCCCCAGCCCTACTCTTTTGGGGATGTTGCTTTGGCAGTTGAATTATGGAAGGTGCTAAAGGATCCAGACTCTGGGTCGGGGGTTTCACTCTCTAGCTTCACTTAGGTGCCCTGTTTTGCCTGCTGGAGACACCATCCTCTCTGCATTGAATGTTCCTGGTATTGGTCCTTGGACTGCACCTAAGATTAGTGCACACCCCCCCMCACACACACATACAGGTGAAATATTGGCTCCAAAGTCACTAGCCCAATTCACTTTACTTTGTGTGGGCTGTTTCAGCCTCTGATCGTGATGGGGGCGGCTTTCAATTTCAGCTGAAATCGACAGTTCTGCCCACAGAGCAACCACTATAAATATGAGACAGTCTTCAGTCTTAGGATAAACTGGTGCAATGCAAGTAGAAGCCACTGCAGAGGCACCTGCTTTCACCAAATACGAATTTGGCACTGTTAGCGTTACGCCAAGCTCTGCGCTGGTGTAATTTCCACAGCTTCTTTCCCCCCGTTTCACGGGGACCTCGACAAGCGGTGCAGTGAGTCCTGATTTATCGATATGTTCCGTTTGTCTCCTCCTTTTCCACCGGTGAGTCCTGCTGTCGGCCCTGGCCAGGACAGTTCCTGTCGGTGCTAAGTGCGGAGTCCTCTGTTTAAAAACCACAAGGACCATGACAAAGCAGGCATTTACCCACGGTAGTTGTTTACTGCTGCTGTTTGCTCCTGCTCAGAGCCCTCCACAAAGTCTAATCCCTTCTGCCCACTGGGGATGCAGCCGTTGCTACGAAACTTTGGAGAAGCAGCACTCCTAGAAAAACAAACCAGATCAGTGGAGAAGTAATGGAGAGAAAAGTCCCTGGCAGCGCAGGGGGTTCCCACAGCACGGAGCGGCCAGGGATGGCCACAAGGGCTTGGGAGCAATCGCACCTGTCCCGGGAGGCTGGGGACGTGTCAGCGACGGGGCGGGAGCCCCCCGTTCCCGCCGCGGCTCCCCGAGAGAGGGAAGCGGGGGCGGCTGCGAGGCGAGGGGGGGCGCTCGGGGCCGTTTGCCCGCGCTGCGCGGCGGAGCACCCCGCTGAGGGGGCGGCCAAGATGGCGGGGGGAAGGGGCGGCCAAGATGGCGGGGGGGAAGGGGCGGCCAAGATGGCGGGCAGCCAGCGGCGGAGGCTCCTCAGGTGGCGCGGGCTGAGGCACGACCCCTGAAGCGGCCCCGGGCAGCGGCCGGGCGGGTCCTGCTCCCGGCGGGCCGGAGCCCGGCGGCGGCGGGAGGCGCTGGCCGCGGTGCACGGCGATGCGGCTGCCCGGCGGGACGCCGCCGGCGCTGCTCTTCCTCGCTCTCTGCGTCTGGAGGCTGGTGCCGCGCCGGGACGCCGCAGGTACCGGGCGGCGGAGGAGGAAGGGGGGAGCGAGCTGTTGGGGTGACCGTTGGGGCGACCGTTGGAACGGCCGTTGGGCGACCTCCCGCCCGCCCCGTTCCCTCAGCCCGCCGCCTGCCCCAGCAGAGGCACGGGGCGTTTGGCGTCGTTGCCGGAGCTCCTCCCGCTCCAGCGGGGCAGTAACTGGAAAAGAACCGACTTTGAAAGAATCCCCTTTTGCTAAAAGCAGCCCGGGGGGAGGCGCGGTGAGGCTCCAAGGCGTGGGCGTCGCGAAGTGGCTCCGGCGGGAGGGGGGTTTCGGGGCGCCTGAGCGCTTTGCCAGAAGCAGGACTGTTTGTCCCCAACCGGTCGTCGCAGGTGTGGAAATGACCYCGTCCTGGTGGCGTTTGCCCGTCAAGGAGTTGACTACAGTGTTCTGGTGTGGCCTGGGGACCCTGTCCAGAGTCCCTTCGTTGGTGTGCTAGGCGCTGTACAAATAATGCACGACAGCCCTTCCCTGAAAAATAGGGGTTGAAAAGGAGCAGGACGAAGACTGAGGGGTCTGGCGGGTGCTGGCAGGAGGAGGACTCTCCCAGCGTGGTGGCATGGGCTTGGCCCCCTTTGGGAGCCAGGCACCCACGGCTCGCGTCCGGACGGAGCTGGGCAGGCACCGGGGGCGATGCCGGGAATCATCCCGTTCGCCTGGCGCCCTGGTCTCCGTGCCGAATCTGCCAGATCGCCAGAGAAGGAACAGGCTACTGGTTTATGGCTCTGGGCGCGTTAGCTCGGGCTGCCCCTCCCCGCTTCCCCAGCGTTGGCAGGATGAGCTCTGGCCGGCGCTGGCGGGGGTTAGCCGTGGCGAGGCAGCTGCGAGAGCCTGGGTCCTGCAAACAGAGGAGGCACAGGAGCGGTTCTGGTAGCTCACCCTTCTCAGCCCCTCTGCTGCGCTAGTGCTTGCGTGGTGAGATGTGTGACCAGGCCTTCTGATGCAGCAGAAATAGAGGATTTTTTTTTGTTTTTTTTGTGGGTTTTGGGGGCCAAATTGGCTGTTACTCCCTTTCCCTCCAAACCCCCCATCCACCTTTTTATTTCTCTAAACAGGGAGCACTGTGCTGTGGTGATTGACACCTGTGTGGGTTTAGACGGCRGGTCTGATTTCTGCCCTTTGACTTGGATAAGGCTCTTTCTGCTGTAGGGTTCAAGTACTACTTGGCAGGGGAAGCAGGTACTAGGGGTCAGAGCCTAGAAAGGGCAAAAGGGGGATTTCCACCTCTTATGGTTACTGGTATCGGAGTCGTGGGGCAGGGGGCAGTCTTTTCTTTTTGGATATTTTTTGGTTCCCTGAGCAGTGGAGGGATGAGGCTGCTTGGGAGAGGGGAGCACATGGTCCAGCAAAATATTGGGTAAGCATGAACATTGCTCTGCCCATGAAACTAGACTCTCATCGCTGCCGAACCTGAGTCACCAGTGCTCTAATAGAGCTCGTGTTTGGCTGCCTCACATGACTTGTATCTTGCCTATCTCTCTTAGGCAGRAACAGCCTGGCATTGCATTCCTATTTAGCCTTTTAAGCCATGTCCCTCTTTCTGATCATGTGTCTGCACTGAGTATTTTTAATTGCCAGATGTATCCCAGAACACCTTGTGCCAATACATGACAAGAAGCCCCATAACAGCAACTCTAAAGGATTCTGGAGTCAATGGCAAAGGTGCCCACCCCAGGGTCACCTGGGCAGAAATGGGTGAGAAAATCAGGAAGGGAAACTGGATGAATAGAAAGCCGGCAGGCAAAGAGGAATGGCTCAGGCCTGGTAATGAAGCATGGTAACCTCAGCAGGTTCCCCAAAACAGCTTTGCTCTTATATCACAGGATGGAGGGGATGGATCCTCCTCTGATGGAGGCTGCTGGCCTGGTATTGTTGAAAATTTCCTGTTCAAATGTCCAAGTCTCTTGCTGTAAAGTTTACTGACAGAAGGGGGCTTTGGAGCTTCCTTAGATCCCTAACACTGTCTCTCCTGTTTTGCAGGAACAGAAGAAGTGGTCTATGGGGAGGTTGGAGAAAGCATCCTCCTTCTGTGCCGAAATGTCTCCAAAGAAGCAACTGAAGTGGTTTGGTTTCAAGGGGATCCCCAGTCTGTCCCCCCGCTCTTCTCCTCAAAGGTCACGTTCCCCCAGGATGTCCGTTTCTCCCTGGTTGACAACAGCTCTCTGCACATCACAGAACTGCGTCCGCAGGATGAAGGCAACTACACTTGCAAGGAAGTGCTGAACAAAACAGACCATGAACACAGAGTTGAGCTCCTGGTAGCCAGTAAGTCTGTCCCGTGTGTGTRAATTTCTCCCCCTGATTCTCGCAGGTCTCCACGTTCACAGGGAATCTGGTGCTGGTAGAAAAACAGTCTGTGAAAGGAGAAGGTGGTACAAAACCTATGAGCAAGTTGATTTTAGTCAACTGTACTCCCATGCTCACAAGCGTTAAGACCAAGTGTCCAAGTGGCCTGGCAAGACTCACTTGTGTGATGCACAGGACAGGGGACTCCAGCTGTTAAGTCCTCGCTACATCTCTTCAGTTCCTTCTTGATTGGTGACAATAAACTAGGTTTTGGACAGATTTTTTTATATCCGGTAGCTGTTCTAAGGTGGCCCTTTGCCTCAGAATTGAGCTGACATCAGCCTTCCTAAATCTTAGACGGTGGGCAGCAGCCTGGCCGGTTTTCCCTCACTTGGAATATATGGTTGAAATAGATGTCTAGAGTCTTTTCTCCTGTTGGACTAATAGGAAAAGGAACAGAATACATGCTGTGCTGCAACCTTGTTGCCGTCCTCCTGGTGTGAGGATGGAGGGTCTTCCGCTGACCAGTTGACTGTGCTGCATCTTACAGAGTGCAGCCTTCAGTCTTGACAGAAATGCTGTTTTCCTCCCATTTGCTGCTAGGAGCACTATCCTGGGAGCAGTATTCTGGGAATGTGTTTGTTATCAGCACAGGCCGTTTTTTAACCTTTTATTCTGTCGTTTCTTCTGGTGCTTACACACATTTCCATTTCTATTTCATTCATTCTCTTACAAATCTTTACAGTGTGGGTGGAGGATGAGGTTTGAGAGCGCTAGTGTGCAACACTTGGCACATCACTGGCATAGTCCTTCCTGCTCCTGCCAAGGAATCATTATCTTGCCAAGATGCCTCATCTCTTCTGTGGGAACCCCCTCCAGATTAGCAGGGAGCACRGGTCCTAGGCTGATATTCCTCTTGGCCCCTTCAGCAAGTCTAATCAGATGCGATTAGACTCTGGCCCCTCAGACCTGGACTGTGACCCGCTGTCCTTTATGCCAGCCCAGTCCATATTCTGGGGATTAGAAGAGGGAAAGGCTGCTGCCGCTTTCTCTGTATCAGTGATACTCTGTGCTCCGCTGGCTCTTCCCTTTCTTGCTGGTCTTTCTGTCAACACCTTCAGCGTGCCAGATCCTAGCTTGGTTTTCTGTTTGCATTCAGGGTGTTCCTTCTTTCTTAGTGCTTGATGGAATAAGGGTGTGTGTTGTAAAAGAGTTGTACCTGTTCAGTACAGGTTAAATCTCTGAAAGTTCAAATGGGTAAAAATTCTTCTCTTGGGGCAAGGAATCTGCAGATAGGATTGGAAAGGGTCACAGAAGACTGGAATGAAGGAATCAAACCCTGGGCTGCTTCAGAGAATGTGTAAGCCTGGGGCTTAGGAGGGGGGAGCCCTAGATCTTGAGYAACAATACAAAATAATCATGAACAAAAGATATGAGCAGCAATGCCACCACTGCTGACTGCTTGTGAGTGTCTTTCAAAATGTTTGAGCTTTTTCCTYGCTGGTGGAGTGCAGATAATGGTGTATAGGTGCCTCCTAGTGAGATTCCATTTTTTGAAATGCTGTGGACATGCCAAGTGTTGGTACTGCAGTCTGAACTTCATTTGTTAATGAAGAACTTCTCAAGTGATTTCTGAAGGTTACAAAGGTGATATGGGCCACTGGGGTATCTTTAACATGGGGGAGAGAGAGATTTCTGGTTGTGCTTTAGATCAGTGGAAGAAGTATAAGCAAAGGCCAGAAGTTGAAGCCAAACAATTCAGGATAGAAGCATGGGCCTGTTTTTTGTTTTTTGTTTTTTGTTTCTTTTTTCCCTACACACACACACTCACTGTCATTAGCCATTGGAGCAAATTAGTTTGGGATGGAGTGAATCTTTCAGACATAGTTTGAAAGAGCCATCCAGGATCTGTAGGTTTCATGTTGGAGTTACCAGTTGACAGTCTTCAGTCTATCTCATGCTGGATGTTCTTGAAAGTTTTCTTTCTGCCTTAAACTGTATTTAAAAAAAAAAAAAGGACAGGGGAAACCTTCTAGCAACTTGACAGAGGCCCAGCTGAGGCTTTGAGCCATCATTCTGTGTTTGCGTTAGATAGGAAGCACATGGCATGAAGGAAATGTGTAATTGCACACCTCCAAGTGATTTCCTGGTATGGCTGTATGCAATTTGATATAAGCTTCTGTTGGCTCTTCTCTGGCCTCAGGGACAGACAAATGCACCTGCACGCAGAGGGCCCTTGTTGCTGGTTTAGTTTTTTTTGGTATTTTTTGTTTGGTTGGTTTTATATTTGGGAAAAGATTTCTTCTTAGTGTTCRGACAAAGAGTTGTAATGAAAAAGCCCAGGAGTTCAGGATGTAAAGCTGATGACTTCAAGAGGCAGGTTCCAGGAATCAGCATGAAAAATGTAGCTCTCCTGCTGGACAGTCTGGAAAGGCTGTGTCTCCTTCTCGATGCGGGGTGGTTTCTGATGATGCAGGCTGCCAGGTTGCTCTTATTACTCACAGCTGGGATTCAGGATTGGTTGTAATACCTCYCCAGAGCTGGAACAGAGGATATGTAGAGAACTTTCTTACCAGAACTGGATGGTTTGAAAGATCATATAAGATGTATGTGTAGTTCATGGAAAGTCAAGCCCTGGGAAGGGATGGGGACTTCTGCAGGCAGATGCTTTTCTCCGGACATTTGTTGTAGGAAGTTAATTTGGCATTTAAGCGTATACAGGCAAAGTTTAGTTGAGCCCATTTAGCTGTATGTAATCGGTTGCGTACTGGAGATTGCATTCTTCTCTTGTTTCCACTGCTGCCCTCGTGCCAGACTGTGAGCTAGCTGGTTGGTTTCTGTGCATCAATTTTTCCCTGTGCCAGGAAACCTAGTCATCCCTCTTGCAGGACTTTCTCAAATGGCCATTCCTGGGGAAGGGGAAGCATCTTTCTTGCACACAGAATTGCTGTTTAGGAGCAAGTCTTTTCTCAAATACTGCCCATTGCACGGGCTATGCTGGTTGGAACCCAGCAGAGGACAAAGGTAGGAGTAGGTGGGCCAGGAGTGGGGAGGATTCTTCTTTGTGCCTTGTATCCTCTCCTCCCCTAATACCCCAGGTGGAAAGAAGTCACTGTCCCCCTCCTCTCCCTCTCCGGTTTGGTACCTGGGACTTTCCTACCTGAACTGCACACACTGAGGAGGTGAGGTCTCTGCCCTGCTCCAGGCTGGGCAGCTGTGAATGAGAGTGGCCGGTGGGGAGAAGAGCTGGTTTTATTACAGGTACAGAGCTGTGGTAACAGCATTTTAACACCATCTGGGCTGGAGCAGGCAGCCATTTAGGGTTGCTCTTCTCTGACCAGCTCCCAGGTAAGAGCTCCAGGCTCTCTGCCCAGAAGGAACAGACACACCTTAGTTAGAAGCTGCTCTTTGCTTTTATTATTCCTGGGACGTTGTTTTTTTGCTGTGATTTTGTTTCCTACTCTAAATTCTGTCATCTGTCAGGTTGTTTGAATAAACACCCTGCAAAATCAACATCAGACATCCCTTTGACAGCTCTTGTTTGGGGCTGTCTGGCAGCGTCTGATCTCTCAGTGGGGTCTTGTTCAGCGTAGAATCAGGCAAGCCAGCCACGGGGGCACAATGTATTAATTCTGCCTGGGTCAGAGTCCAGAATCCCTATGGCTGTTAAATGAACACGTGCATGTGTGTGCATGCGTGTATGTGTTACAGTTTCAGCACCAAAACTGTACTCTTGGGCAGGGTCAGGAATGTAAAGAAACCAGCTGGTGGGAGAGAGGCAGGAACTCAAACGCTGCAGGAAATGTGAGCCCACGTCCTGCCCCAGCTCTACCCAGAGGGATCACTTTGGGGTTTCTGTTGGTTTCCGATCTCCTGCCATCATTCAGTTGTTTCCATATTTAAATAACAAATGCAGTGTTGGTTGTGACCTAGCGATCGGCCCTGGCATGAGGCCAGCAGTGACTTTGCCTGCCTGCTGTCTTTGTTGGAGTTTGTCCCCACTGCTGCAGTGCGATGTGGACACAGATTGCAGTGTGTGGCTGAGTTAGTCAGTCTGGCCCAACGTGGCACCAACAGCGGTGCAGGAAAGGGGCAGGGCAGGCTTGGGTTGGCTTCAGTGGCACGTGTCCGAAGGCCTGACACTGCAAGCTGGAGTCACCAGGGCTCCCTGCAGGCACAGAGCATCTTGCACACTAGGAACAGCCTCCTTCGTCAACGTTATGCTGGGCTTGCTGGGAAGCAGTCCAGCTTTGGACTGGTGCCTCTTAGAAGTTGGTTACTTGCTTCTGACACTGAAAGCTACTGGTGGTAGGTGCCACATATCTGCAAAAGAGAGTGCTATCTCATGGAGATGGTTGATGTGGGGACCCTACTGGTCTTGCCAACCTAGTCACTTGTAGGGAATGCTGAGCCCACTCTGGCAGGCCTCTTTAGGGCTCAGGGATTAACCCTAATTCTAGCTTTATTTATTACAGATACACGTTTGCCTGCCCCTTGCCTCTTCCAGGTGGTCCCAATGCAGTGACTGTCAGCGTCTCCCCATTTGTGGCTGCCTCCTGCCACGCTCTTTGTGGAGGGGTGAGGAGGTGTCAGCCTGCAGGTTTGAGTGCTCTCGTTCCTTCCCTTGTCGTCATCCTCAAGCTGCTCAGCCTGGGCAAGAGTCCTGAGGTTTTCCATGTTCCCTTGGGCAAATCGGAGTGCCTGTTTCAGTGATGGGGGGAAAGGCAGAGCCTTGTTCTCGCATGGTGTGAATCTGCGTCACGCCGTTGTAGCTGGGYATGAGGAGCTGTGCTGTGATGAATTGCCAAGGGCAGCATGGAGATTTTGTTCTCCTGCTGTGTTTTTAGATGCTTATCATGTCTCTCTCGGACAAAACTGTGGCAATAGTTTGTTTTCCCCCCTCCGTTTTAGTCCCTCAAGGCTTGGCTGGGGTTGCTGTGGTGCCTTTCACAGGACAGCCTCCTTCTTGGCCTCCGTTGGCTGTTGCTCAGAGCTGTGCTCCCCTGGGGATGTGGGACACGGGTCAGGGAGCAAAATGAGTGGAGAGACCAGAGAGTCTTTCAAGGGAAGTGAAGGCAAAAACAAGCACATCCTGAGATGCCAAGAGCTGTGACCTGGAAGTGTTTCTAACCACGTGCTGTTCTTGCTGACAGATCCACCATGGTCATCCCCGAAGTGCTGGGCTGGAACTTCCTCCTCAGGACAGATGCTGCAGCTGTTTTGCAGCTGGCCTGGGGGGTATCCCCACCCCACCCTGCACTGGAGAGAAGACGGGGGCGATCTGGAAAACACAAGCTGGGTCATCAGCTCTACGAACTCCGCCGACATCCACGTGGAAACGCTGAACAGCTCCCGCCTTTCCCACCGCAAAGTGTTCAAGTGTGTCGGGAGCCATGTAGTCAAGCAGGAGGAACCCGCGTGCACTGTGGAGATAAGTGAGTTGGCTTGCCCACTTTATCAGCTATTAATGAGCCTGCTAATGACGGGGCAGGCAGGTGCCTGGTCATTCTCTGCCCTCCAGAGCACTAAAGCGCTTGTCAGGCAAGCCAGGCTTGTGGGCGCTCGCTGCAGGGGGAGATGCTAACAAGGCAGCRTGGCGGGGTTTGGCTTGGGCAGAGGTGACCACACAAGGTGCAGAAGTCCTGCAGCCCAGATCCAGCATGGCATAGTTGCAGGTGAGTCGTGTTTTGGGTATGTTTTCAGGGGCTGACAAATCCGCTCCTTGCACCAAGCTTCTCACCTGTGCAAGCGCTTGTGCCTGCGACCAGGAATGGAGAAAGTGACAGGTGATTTTAGTGACTTGCTCAAGATAAAGTTTAGCAGGGCTGGCTTTGCAGCAGGAGGGTTGTCCATACTCTCTCAGACCCCCTCAGGTGTCTAAGGAAGGGTGACTAAAGTGACTTTTAAAAACCTGAGCTGTATCTGTCCTCCCAGGATTGTCAGGGCTAAACAAGGGCTCTGCTGATCCAATGGAAAATCCCTGGGCTGCCTTTTCTCTTCTCTGCCACCTTCCCATCCAGGGCCCCTGGCCACCCTCCAAACATCCTTCTTTGGGGAAGTCAGGTGTCAAAACAAGAACTGAGTGGTGCAAAAGGAACTCAGACTGCTCCTTGGGAGGCCACCAAAGAGTCCCGTGGGTCAGCTGAATAAACCTGCAGTGCTCGAGTCCCAGCCTCCTGCCTGACTTCCTCCTGTTAATGATTATTAATCAGTCAGATGGCTGATAGCTTGCTACGTTAAGCTCCCCCCTCCGCTCCTTAACTCTCTTCCCCCCTGTGCTATTCAGAGATCCCTTCTTTGGAGTCAGAGCCCCTGAAGACCTGCTTGGTGGGCGAGGATGTGACCCTGACATGCCGTGTGACCGAGAGCACCCCCCCAGCAAGGCTCACCTGGCTGCAGGGCATCGCCCAGCCGGAGGTGGAAATCAAACCCGGAGGGAGGTACCTCATCACCCAGGAGGGCAACGTGTCCCAGCTCACCATCCGGAACTGCTCCCAGGGCGCCGATGGGGGCTGTTACGTCTGCAAGGCGCAGAACCCTGTGGGGCTGAGGGAGGTGTTCGTCTGCCTGACGGTGAAGCGTGAGTGGGGCTGCCTGGGGTCACTGTGGCAGGGAGTGAGGAGGAGACAAGGGCACAGCTAACAGCAGCCACGGGAGAGCTCCCAAGGGGCTCTGTTTGCCACCAGGAGCCCTCTTTGCATGCTTGTGGGATGCAGCAGCACGCACAGATGCGGGACTGGGTCCCCTCACCCCACAAGCCCAGAAGGCCTGATTCCCCTTGCCTCAGTGTAAGGGGCCTGGGAGAGGAGTGCAGTTACATCCTTGGTTCCTCCTTTGGGTTGTGGGGACAGAGATGCATCTCTGCAGGCCAAGCTGCTCAAGGCCCAACAGCCAGGGATTGATTTGCTTTCACTTAATGCAAGTGACACAAAAATGAAGGGTCTTGTCATAGTGTTGTCCGTCTCAATGAGGCGTGAGCGCCCCTTGTGCTGGTGGGACTGTTGCAATGATGAGAAATCAGAGCGGAGATGACACTGAGACCTGCTTTATTGCTTGTACTGAGCGCATCCAGGTCCAGGTGACAAGCTGACCTCCCATGTCTCTTCTCTCTGCAGAGCCGGTGAACATAATTGGGATCGTAGGTGCAGTGGTGGTACTGTCCCTGCTGGCTATTCTCCTCATCTCCGGCATCGTCTTGTATTACCATCCCCTCCTGTGCCTGAGAGGTAGGAGTTCTCAACACAAGCCAGGGAGGGGTCTTATCCTTACTGGGGTGTCCTGGTTTTATCCCAAACCTGCAATTTCAGGGGGTTGCTTGTCTCTTCTGGCCTGCTGGAGTCTGCCACTGACTTGGACCGCATCCCGCTCCTGGTAAAAATCCCGTCAGCCCTGGGGGCAGATGGGTTGGAAACACAAAGCCCTTCTCCAGCTGAGTGCTTCAGACTCCTTCCCCTCTCCCTCTCCCCAGGAGACCTGTCCTGTGCTGGGGCAACCCTGTCCTCCCCTTTCCTGGTGACATCTCTGATGCATCTGATGTGGGCAGGCTGACCGCTTTCCCCTTCCAGCGGGGCAGAGGACCACCCTTCCATCCGTACTGCCGCATGTGACTGCCAGAGGCCATCCTACTGCGGGCAGACTAGGCAGAGATTGTACAGTAAAACCAAGGGTGCTTTGTCTGAGGGACTGCTCGTGGTTTCTAACGTTGTCTTTTCTGTTTTGTTGTCTCCTGTTCAGGCACTGCATTCAGGTGAGTGCTGACTTTCCCCAACCCAGTCCTGGTTGAACTCTTCCGCATCATGGCAGACATGCCCTATCCATAGGTAGGGAATCCGTGGCCTGAGGCGAGAGCAGCCCCCAGAGCAAAGCTGTGCTTATGTGGGAGCTGTGCAGAGACTGGGCATCGCACAGTCCCAAAGGGGGTCAGTGCGCCTGGGTGAGACTTGGCATTACAGGGGGAGCAGAAGGATGAGGGTGGAGGAAAGCACTTGGCATTAGAGCAGGGATGGCATTGCCATCAGGTGCACAGGGATGGTGCCATCAAGGCACCTGTTGGTGTGGGAGAAGGCTGTGCAGAAGAGCTCCTTGGTGTAGGCGAGGTGGGATGGCTCTATTCCGGATACCTCCAGTTCCCCATCTATACAAGAGGGGAAAGTAACTCCACTCAGGAGGGGCTCTTGCAGTTTAGCACATGAATATTTGTGAAGTGGTTGGAGGACTTTGGAAGACAGGTGGGAAGCAGTATAGGTTGCTGTTGGTGGTGTTGCTGCCAGCAGGGTCCAAGACCAGCTATTCTTCAAACACGGTTAGTGCAGGATTGGAATAGTCTTCCAAAATTGGTCATGCTGATGTATAGAATTAGCAGAGCCCGGAGGGATGGAGTCAGGACAAGCTGTCTTCAGCTTTCAAACCCACCTCTGCTTGTTCTTCTGTTCACAGAAATCAAGACTCAAATGATGTCTTAGTGCTGGTGGACTCGGAAGAGGATGATGAGGGGAAGGGGGAAGAGGAGATAATCGGCAGCTCCACCAAGCATGAGGTGATGGCACTGGTCAATGGGAACAGCATCCTCAACCACCTCACAGAAGGTGAGCGCTAGTGCCTGCTCGCTGGCTGAGTTTTGGGGCTGGAGTTGCCTGCTCTCTTGCTAAGCTGCAGGTCTTCCAGGAGCATCTGCCAGGGGAGAGAGGAATTCCTGTTCTCTGACTCGTTGGCTCTTGTTGTGATGCTGCTGCTGCTCTATGCCCTGTGTAGGTGACGATGGTGAACAGCACGGTGGGGTCTCACCACAGGAAACAAGGAGAGAAGATACACCAGTCACATAGTTTCCATCCCTTCTTGCGGAAATGCAGAGAGCTCCAGCTGGAAGCCCAATTTCAAACACATCCTCATTACCATGTGGCTGAACCCAGGTTGTTAGGGTCGTGCAGYGGGCTGGTTCGGTCAGAACATCCCCACTTCCTTCTCCACTCGCCCCTTCCCCAGTTTTCACTCCATCCTTCCCCCAGCTTTGTTTCTCCATTTCTTCTCTCTTTCCGTGTTCCTCTTTGTCTCAGGTATCCTTTTTAACTAGGTGGCATCCCAAGGCAGGCAGAGCTCAGGAAATGGGTCCCAGTAGCCCGYTCACCTTGATGCCTGTCACAGACTTGAATACCAGTACGGGATTCTGGTCAGCCACCATGAGTAATGCCGTGGTTGCAGGGAGCACGATGGAGAAAGTCACCTCGAGCAGCTGGGTCCCGGGACAGCAGAAGGAACTACTTGTGTGTGGGCAGGACATGAGTGATGCAGACTCTCCAGGGAGGCTTGATGGTTTTTATTAATTATAAATAATTTTTTCCCCAAGTCCATCTGAAATGTTGCTCTGTACCTAAGTCAGAGGAATTCGTCTGTGCTGTGTGGTGCGGTTTTGATGGGGATGCCAGGCCACGATGGAAAGCACAGAGGGAGATGAAGGGGAACTGGTACAGGGAGGGGAAAAGGGGATCAGGATGTGCACAGAAGGAAACAGGTGAGTGGAGCAGCCACGGAGGGGGACTGTAGGGATCTGAGCACACAGTGACGGGTGGAACTGCTTCAGGCCCTCACAGAGGGGAACAGAGTGGTCTGAGCGTGCACAGCAGGGAATGGCAGGGGTTGGAGCACATAAGGGGGACACTGGACAGGAGGGATCGGGATGCACAGGGGGAATGGAGGCAAACACCATGGACTGGAGGGGAGTGGAGAGAATCCCAGCACACGTGGATCAGGAGGGATCTGAGTGGGCATGCGGGGAACGGAGGGGGTCAGGGTGTGAAAGGAGGGATACGGAGCTGGTCAGAACRTGTGTGGTGGGTAATAGAGGGGGTCAGAGGGGACAGACCAAATCTGAGCACTCTGCAGGGGTAATGGAGGGAATGAAAACGGACACCAGGGGAAGCAGAAAGGAGCAGTGTGTTTGCAGATAGACTGGGGAGGGGATCGGCACGCATGGGCCAGAGTGGTGCACAGACGGGACCGGGGCGGAATGGAGAATGCGCAGAGGGGTCTGAGGATGCATGGAGGGGAACGGAGTCAGGGCACGTGGGGGGAACAGACTGCATAAAGTGGGGAGTTGTGTAGAAAAGAGCACATGGAGGGCAATGGGGGAGACGTGAGCACAGAGGGAACTGGGGAGCATCAGGGTGCAGGGAGGGTAAAGGAAGGGATTTAAGCACATACAGGGAATGGAGGGGATCTGGAGGCACGTGGAGGGAAAGGGAGGCATTTGGAAGGCATGCAGAGGAGTGGAAGGAAACTACGTACCCGCCGTGGGTGAAGCAGAGGGGTCTGAGCCTGCAGCAGGACAGTGGAGAAAAACAAGAGTGAAACGGAGGAGAGCTGAGCAGGTAGGGAGGGGATTGGAGCGCTTATGCGGGGATCTGGTTGTGCACGGAGATCTCGGAAGGGGAGCAGGGCCTGAGCAGCGGTGGCTGAGGAGGACCAGAGCGCAGTTGGGGGCTGTGGACGGGACGGGCAGGGACGCAGGTCCCTAAGAGCGGGCTGGAGGATGAAAGGAAGGGCTCCGCAGGGGAGGAGGTGGTTAGAGGGCCACGGCTGGGCCGGACGGCAGCCTTAGCGCTGAGGAGCATCCCAGAGCGCAAAGGGTGAGGCCTGTGGGGGCGCGGAGCGAGAAGGCAGGGGACCGGCGGGACCCAGGAGTGACCCCAAGGCTTTGGAGGGAACCGGAGCCGAAAAGCATGGCCTGGGGGGGAACGGTGCAGGGAGGGGCCTGGGGGCAGGAGGCGGGCAGGCGGAGCGCCCCACGTCACCCTCGCGTTCCCAAAAGGGGCTGTGCCCAGGCAGGGTCAGTGCCTGGGGGCAGAGGACACGTCCCGGGGGGAGGCCCCGCTGCCTCCTGGCCCTGTCAAGGCTCCTGGGGAGCCCCCCGGCAGGCAGGGTGCTCCAGCCGGGAGGTAACCGAGGATGCTCGGAGCCAGATTGCCAAAACTTCCCCAGGGCCGGGGCGCCCCTGGCAACGGTGTTGTGCTGCCCGTCGCCTTGGCTCCCTGCTTCCCACGCTCCTCCGCGCCCGGCCCTCGGCTCGGAGGCTCCGGGAAAATCCCTCCCAACATGGCCTTCGATCTGGAGGAGTATTTGCGGACAGCTTTCCGGGACAAGCTACGGCTCCAGTGAGTGAGATCCCCCTGTCCTGCGCGGYGGGATGGGCAGCCGCTGGCGGAGTGGAGCCGAGCCGAGCTGCGCCCGTTCGGACGCTGCCGGCCACAGAACGAGCTGCTCTGCCACCGGCACGGGCTCCGCAGAGGGGGCTCGGCCGGGGGCATCCGCGTCCTGCGTCCCCACTGCAGCGCTGGGTTGCACTGCCCGGCTGCTGGGACTCCCTGCCGTTAACAGCGTGGGGGGTTATTTGGGGAGCCGGTCTGGGGGCGCGGAGCAGGCGAGAGGTTTGCGGATGTCTCCTGGAGTGACTCCGGGCAGCCGCTGGGGATCGCGAGGGCGGGCGGCACCGCGGGGGCACCGGGTTTGGGGGAAGACCTGGGGGTCGGGGGGGTGTTCCCAGGCGGTGGCGCCGAGGGAGGAGAGGGCTCACGGGCGCAGGAGCGCGGGCCGGGCTGCCGAGCCGAGCCGGGCGCGCTGCCTGCACCGGCGGGTGCCTCCGCCCCGGCCTCTCCCCACCCGGCCCCCATCCCGTTTGCAAACCCCCCGCCGTCCCGCAGGAAGGTGCCGGCGTGGGAGGCGGCGGCGCTGCTGCCCTCCACGCGCCTGCTGCTGAAGCGGCGCGAGGTGGCCGAGGTGGAGCGGGYGCTGCAGGCGCAGCGCGAGGTGAGGCACCCGGCCCCGAAACCGGGGCTCTCCTTTGCAAAACCCCCCATCCCCGCCGTGCGCGGGGCGCTCCCAGCTGACCCCCCCCCCCCCGGGGCGTCCCCGCAGGCGTTTCGGCAGAGGATGGAGAGCCTGGAGCAGCGCCGGCAGGAGCTGGGCCGGAAGGAGCAGCAGCTCCGGGAGGAGGTCTGCAAATTYGACGCCTTCCTCAAGGTGAGGGCGCGGGGCGGCCGGCGGGGGCCGCGGCGGTGGCAGTGGAGGCCCCGGTGACCCG
>NW_020450530.1:2514839-2524312 GCF_003343035.1 Apteryx rowi
GCGGCGCAGGTGAGCGGGGCCCGACGGGCGCAGCCGGGGACCCCCCTTGCCCCTTTTCCCTGGCTCCCGCGCCCTCACCCCCTGCCCGCCGCCAGTTCCAGGACGTGCCGGCCATGCTGGCCCGTTTCCGGGCGCTGGCGGGGGCCCGGGCGGCCCTGGCGCGCCGGGCGGAGGCCRGGCAGGAGCAGCTGGCCGCGGAGCAGGCCCGGCTCCGGCGCTACCGCGAGGAGGCCGGCAGCGAGCTGCTGCGGAGGAGCAACCAGCTGGCCCAGCTGCGGGACCGCCTGGAGGCCGCCCGCCGGGAGGTGCACCAGGGGGTAAGGAGGGACCCGCGGGGAGAGGGGTGGGCAGCACCCGCGCCCCGGCCCCGACGATGGCCCCTCCGTGGCCAGGCTGCGTCCCCCGCACTGAGCGGGGAGCGGAGCTGATGCTTTCCCACGCGCCTGCAAAGCGTCGCCAGCAACCGCGCACGGGAGCGTGTCGCACCAGCGCTGCTGGTGGGGGGCGTGGGGCAGGCCAGGCTCCCCGCGGGGCTGCGGTGGTGCCCAGGGCTCCCTCCTGCTCTGCTCCAGGAGTCCCACTGGACCCACATCCAGACCACGGCCGCCCAGAAGACCCTGCTGCTGGGGCAGATCCGGATGGCAGTGCTCAACCTCTTCCAGATGGCCACCAAGCAGCTCAAGGTCCCGGCGGAYGTGGCCCTGGAGGACACCGAGGCCCAACTGGACACGGTCAGCACAGTCCCCTCCCCTGGGCGTCTGGGTGGAAACGGGGACACTCGTGTCCCTGGCCAGCGTGGTGCTAAGGCCCCTGTCTCCACCAGGTGCTGCTCTGCATGCAGGACCTGGCTGCCATCTGTGCCGAGCTGTGCCCCGGGGAGCCCGCTGCTGCCAGCAAGCGCCTGCCACCACCTCCGGCCCCTCCGAGCCAGGAATAACCCCTGCTCGGAGAACAGCCGCCCGCTCCGGGGGCTGGGGAGAGGCTGCCTCGGTTGGCACCGGGCCCAGCRGGTGATCCTGGCCAGGACCTCCAGTGAATGCCTGGGGACCAAGGTTGCTCCCCACCTCCAACACGTCTGGGAACCCCTCCACGCTGACAGGCGATGCAGATGGCAGCGGGAGAGGCGGCTGTGGAGCACCGRGATGGCACTGATTCAAGTCGGGGGCCTGGGAGGAGGAGAGCTCCCYCGGGCCGATCCTGGGACAGGTGCTGCAGAGGCAGCGGGACCTGGGGCYGGGAGGAGGCAGGGGGAGCTGCTGCTCACATTCTTGCTGTTGGTATCGCCTAAAGCTGTCTCCTGCCAAAATACAACCCAGCTGCTGGGCCCAGAGCACCTGGTTGTTTTAGGACTGCGCCTGGGGATAGCCCAARGGGGTAGGAATTCCCCCAGGCACCAAAAGCAGCAGGGCAGGATTCGCTCCAGCTGATGTGGAAGAGCAGCTTTGGTGCCAGCATAGTCCTGCATCGAGACGTGTGTGTACGGGGGGGGGAATGGGTGCCAGCCCGTGCCAGCGGGGCTGGGAGGCAGAGGAGGCAGGAGCTAGGGCAGGCAGTGGAAAGGGGCCTGGCAGTGTTTGAGAGGTTTGGGGAGCGAGAGCTAAGGTGCCAAAAGCCAGGGCAGGACTGGTCCTAAAAACCTGGCACGCGATTTCCCCCTCCAGCATGGCCCCAAGAGCCAGCACCCAGATCTGCTAATCCTCAGCAAGATGCTTGTGACAAGGCCAAAGTGGAGACAGGATCCAAAAACAGCCAGATATTTAATGTCTCCTTTCCTGACACCAAGTCCAGGCATGGGGGAAGCCGAGCCCTTTGCTTTGGCGCTGTGTGCTGCGGTGCCAGGCACAGCCCCGTCTCCTACATCCTTTTCCGGAGCTTGCCCTTCTTGGTGGTGCCCGCCCGGCGCCCGAAAGCCATCTGCCGCAGCTCCTGCACCCGCTGCCGGTTCCTGGCCTTCAGGCGCTTGAGGCCACCACGTTGCAGGAAGCGCTGCTTGGCCGCGGCTTTGCGTTGCTTCAAGATCTGCTGCTTGTTCTTCAGCTCTGAGCGCACCTTGCCCTGGGCTGGGGGATGCCGGGTCCCTGCGGGATGGACGAAGAGCCAAGTTCAGAGATAAACCGATACCTGGAGGCCAGAGTGAGGTATCTGGGGCACAGAGGGGATTATGTGGGGCTCCATCACTTGTTCAGGTACTCACCGTGCCCTCGTCTGTGCTTCCCCCTGACCTGCTCGCCCCTTCTTTCATCTTCCTCTTCCTCGTCCCGCTCGTCAACCTTGTATTTCTGCTTCCACTTTTCATAGCTGGGCCGGGGGGTTAAGGAAATGTGTGGTGGCTCCCCATCACTTGACYCCCAATGGTGTCTAACACCAGCCTCCCTCCCAGGGCCATGGCCCTGGTGCTGGCTGGCATGTGGGGCAGGGGGGGTCTCTGCCTCCAGTCTGGCAGCGGACACGGCCCTGGGCGCAGGATGTGAGGCTGAGCGGCTGCCAGTGGGTTCAGCCCAGGCGCGGCCACATGCCCTCCTGCCTCGCTGGCGCTCACCCTCAGCCCCAGGCCTCCCGCTGCAGCACGGGCAGGCGGGCAGCGCCCGCAGGCAGGATACAGGTTGTTCTTGTAGGAGCTGCTGATGTAGCGCCCGCTCTCTGTCCGCACTTTCTTCTTGTCCTCCTGGCCCGTTTGCCCCACGAATCGCTTCTTCTTGCGGTCCCTGCGAAGGAGGGGAGGGTGGTGGRACCGGGGGGAGACTGGGAGCCTCTTGCATATGGGGCTACCGAGCCCTGCCCCCATCCTCCTCCCCAGGCATCTCAGCTCTAGCTGCCCCCATGAGACACCCAGAAAGAGAAGGTGCCTTCAGGGGGGCAACACCCACCCGGGGTACATCCTCCAGCCCCCCGACGCCTAGATCACCCCCTTCCCTGGACAGACCCCACTCACCACTTCAGCAGTTGCTTGCTCTTGTTGAGGTTGTGGTTTTCATCGCCCATGAGATCCAGGATGGCTCCGGCTGCCTGCTGCTCGAAGGGGCTGCCCTCGCCGCCCACGCTCAGYCTGCACGGGGAGCGGGAGAGGTGAGAGCAGCTCCACTGCCTCCCGTCGGCTGGGGCAGGAGAGCTGTGGGAGCCCCTCCTTGACTCACCCCCTCTCGCTCTCAAAGTCCTTGGGCCGGTAGGGGATGTAGAAGTCCTCGTCCTGTTGTGCCTGCTGCTGCGGCTTTTTCCTAGCACCGTCTTCTCCCTCACGGCCCCGTTTCCGCTTCCTGCCCACCACAGTGGAGAACACGTCCTGGAACAGGATGGCAGAGGGGTTGGGAGAGCACATGGCAGGGGCCACGTCCTCCTGCTAACTGGACCCTGGTGCCTGGCTCTCCTGGAAGTCACCATGCCAGCCCTAAATCCACAGCACAGCCTGGTGGCCAGTCAGCACCCAGCAGATGCCAGCCAGGTGGCAGCTTCCAGAGCCACAGCAGGTCCCCTTTCCCTGCCCCATTACCTGGAGGTTTTCCTCCTCTCCTTCCTTCTCCTCGGACCCAGGGAGGACTGGGCACAGCCCCTGCCCTTGGAGAGCTGCTGCCTGCTTCTCCTGCTGCCCACGCTGGTACTTCTCGATGAGGGCATGGTCACGGCGCCGCTTCGACCGCATCACGGTACTGGCCAACGTCCGGGCTGTGGCATTGATCTCGAAGATGGTCTGCTCCCAGGGTGGGGAGAGAAAGCAAGAGTGAACCCTGTGAGCTGCATGGGACTGGGAGGGCGGCCAGATGGATGGACCTTCCCACCTGGTTCCTTTTCCCTCTGGCTCCCACCCTAACCCTAGGAGCCACCCTGGGAGCCAGGGCAGCAGGGCCTGGGACCATGGCAATGACCCCTCCATGTATGGGTTGTGCCCACAACGGCACTGATGACCTGCACCCCACCACGGAGAGCCCCGAGGGGGACCAGGGACAGGAGGCCCCGAGGCCCGGCCAGGTGCCCCTTCCTCCTGCTGCCTGTGGGGGCAGTGGCTGGGCTTGCACAGGGCAGAGAACGGCATCAACTCACTGCCTTYGACTTGTAGGTTTTAATGCTATCCACAAACTTCAGCCTCTCCAGTTCGGTGTCTTCGAAGCGAGCGCCTGGATGCCGTGGGCACAGAGAGAGGCACAGGTTAGCTCCTTCGCAACGAGGACGGGGCACCCCCTCCCTTGGCACCCCCAAAGCACTCACTGAAGAGCGGGTGGATGCCCAGCTGGGACACATCCAGGTCCTTTGCCCTCTTGATGGACTCGGGCGAGGGGCCGGGCCGGGACCGCACGTACTGCTTGTGGGCRTTGTCGGCGACGCGGCGCAGGCTCCGCAGGTCCAGCGAGCCCTCGTGGTCCGTGAGCAGCAGGCACTCCTCGTCGTCCACCAGGCTCTGGGGGACGCGGCCCAGGACCCCGCTGGCATCTGCGGGACAAGGAACACTGTGTCGTCTCTCTCGCAGCGTGTGGCAGCAACCCAGGATYGAACGGAGCAGAGATAACGGGCGCGGGGAGTTAGCGCTGTTAAATCAGCGTCCCCATCACACAGTGCGTACCAGAGCCCCAGGCACCCTGTGCTGCCCAGCTGCACCCCGTATCAAGAGCAGACCTCCCCCGTAAGAGAGGACACGGTGCAGCAGCAATGCCAACCACAAGGCCATGAGCTCCAAGGCCGGCCAAGGTTAAAACCCCAGCGACCGCAGGGCCAGCGCCCCTGTATCCTGCCCTGGCTGCGACGAGCTGTGCCCGCAAGCCACCCTGATGCCTGTGATGGACACAGCAGGGCCTGGTCTGCCTTACCGGCGGGCATCTCCTGAGCACCAGCGAGGACAAGCGGGCGTCCCAGGAAGAGGTGGAGGTCAAAGACGTACGGCATCTCATCAGGAGCCACCAGTGAGTAGGCAGTGCCRCTCCGGCCAGCTCGGGCCACGCGACCTGACAGGAGGGGGAAGAGGAGAGTGGGAAACCAGCCCCAGTGCCAGCTCAACCTGCTGGGGACCCGCTGGTGTCCCAGGGAGCCAGAGCCATAGGCTGGCCTGTGGTGTTTACTGGGTGGGCACAGCTGGCAAGGGGCAGCAGGCTGCTGGTGAAGGGGACAAAGATGAGCCCATTGCGGTGCCATCACCCTGCAGCTGCCCCAAGATGGTCCCTGTGGGTAGGGGAGCCCGTGGTGCATGTGCCATGGAGGGAAGGCTCCTGCCCCTGAGGAGCCCTCACAGTTAGAGCCCAGGTAGCAGGRACAGTACTCACTTGCTCCGGGATATTCCCAGCAGGGTATAGGGAGATCCCTCAAAAAAGGRGGACAAGGGACAGCCCATCTGCACCCCTCCCTGTCCCCATCCTCCTGAGAAGATGCCCAGGTTGCAAGGAACCCTGCATAAGGCACCAGCACCCACCAACGCGATGCAGRAACAGCTTGGCCTTGGCAGGGAAGCTGTAGTTGATGACATTGTCCAGCATGGGGATGTCAAGCCCACGGGCAGCCACGTCCGTAACCAGCAGCACCGGGCACTTGCCCTGGGAGAACTTGGCGATGTTGATCTTGCGGGCGGTTTGATCCAGCGAGCTGTAGATGTGTGTGCAGTGGATGCCCTGGGCCGTCAGCAACTGGAGAGAAAGAAAGAAAGATCAGATCCCACCTTGGCAAGCACCCTCAGGCAAGGGACAGGGTCCCCCAGCTCCCAGGGCTCCGAGACCCTAGGGTGCCCACCCTGACCTCCCAAACCCCACTGGGTACTTCTAAATGCTACTTGCCTCCTTGAGATACTCCGTGTGGTGCTTGGTGGCCACAAAGACGACTGTCTGGTCCTGGGGCTTCACCACGCTCCTGAGCAGGTGGAGCAGCACGGCCGGTTTGTCGTCCCCACGTACGTGGAAGAAAGCCAGCTGCGAACAGAGGGCAGGGCTCAGCCAGCTCCCAACCCTCTGTGTCCCCATGCTCTTGGGGACACCCCCAGCTACCTGGTCCCCTCACCAGGTCCTTCCCCCATGTGCTGTTTTAATGCATTCACACAACACTGAGTGCAAGAAGACAGGCCACCAGGGTTGGGGTCTTCTCAGCCCTGCTGCTTTACGGCTATGATATCCCAGCCCCAGTGTGTTAAATTTTCCGCCCAATCTTTTATGTTTAACCCCCAACAGGGCTGTACCCTAGGTAACAGATGGGGACAGCTCACATGCTACCCTGGTCGCTTGCCAGCCCACAGCACTTTGGGGTCAGAAGGACACACAGCCATGCCCAGCTGCCAGCAGGACAGACCCCATACCAGACATCATCACCCCTTCCTTGCAAGCCTACTTGTCACCACAGGGCCTTCGCTGGCCCTGGCTTGCAGGGGGTGTGGGGTACCCTAATGGTAGACAAGGCGACCCCCTGTATCTTGGGCCCCCCAGGCCCTCTCACCTTGAGCTGCTCGCTGAGCTTGGACTCCACATCCAGGCGGATCAGCATCGGCTCCGTGAGCCCTGTGGGATGTGGGTCACAGATGGGATGTGGTCACACATTGCGATGGGCTACTAGGACCAGCCCTACCCCTTGGCTTGAGGATACCCACTTGGCCCAGCTTCAACCCAGCTCAGGTTCCCCAGTTCCCAGTCTGCACATGGACCCATGTATGTCACGTCCCTGTCCCCAGCCTTCCAGTGGAGCACTGCCAGCTGGGGTAGGGCCACCGATTCTAACAGCTAATCTTAACCTGGCTGCCCCCAATCCAACCCCTGCAGTCACTTTCCACCCCACGGTCCTCACCAGCCCGGGCAAACTCCACGAGCAGCTTGGGCAGTGTGGCCGAGAAGAGGACCGTCTGATGACTCTCAGGGAGCCGAGTGATGATCTCCTGGAGCTGCTCTGCAAAGCCCATCTCGAACAGCCTGCCGGAGAAGGGATACAGGACATCAGAGTGTTGGCACGTCCCACCATACCCGGCCCTGCCACCCACCAGCACCTCATTCCCTCTGGCACAGCTCCTGCCCTCCGTGTCTCCCACCCCCAGCAAGGACTCATCGCTCACCCCAAACATGGGGCATGCAGCTCCCCCCTGAGTCCACAGTCCAGCCACTCTCATCCCAGCGAGTGCGTTCCTGGGAAGGCAGTGCCCGGCAGGGACCCGCTCTGCCCCGGCGCCGGCCCTTGCTGACCTGTCGGCCTCGTCGAACACCACGTACTCCACGCTCTGCAGCTTCAGATTCATTTCCACCGCCACATGCATCAGGCGCCCCGGGGTGGCGATGATTCTGCAAGGAACAGAGACTGCAATGCTCGGCCGGTCCGTACCCCAGTGAAGGGCCTCTCCGTGGGACCACGCATGGGGCAGCAGAATGGGACAGGTCTCCCCCCACCCTCCCAGGCGCCAGAGCACAAGTGTGGCTCAAAGAAGACCTGACAGAGGCTCCCTAGTCCCATGCAAGGAGCACAGGAAGATGCTCTGAAGGCAGCCTAGGACACATCCATTGGACATGGCTGTAAACACCAGGGCCATCTCTAGGGACCTCCCCCATGATGCCAGCCGTCAGGTGGCACAGGTGGAGGGGAGGAATTCAGCTTGTGTTTGGACGGCACTGGGAGCAGGACCAGCCAGCTCGCAGGACTCGAGCCAGGACCTGCCGGGGCTACGCCAGGCCATCAGCAGCAGGGTGGTGGGCAACCCGAGGGAAATTGTGGGGTTCCCTTTCTGGCTCCAGCAGCTGGTCCCAGGATCACCCCAACATGGTGCACCTCCGGCGTTCCTCAGCACACATTTCCTCGCCACACCAGCAGGGAAGCGCAGCCCCTTCCAAGTCCCCCAGAGACTCACATGTCGGGGTTCTCGTGCAGCGCAGCAAACTGGTCCTCCATCCTGCAAGAGAGGAGAGAGCCTGAGATGGGGCCGGGCGGCAGAGGGGCAGCTCAGCCCGCCTGCCTTCGCGAGGGGTCCCCGCACAAGCTGCTGGGGACTGCAGAGCTGGGGGCCAGCCCCGAGGGATGGGGCAAAGGCCAGATCCTTCTGGGCCACGCTCTGCCTGCTGGAGGCTGTGGACAGGGATGTGCTGCACAGGGGAGCCCTTCGTCCCTGGGATCTCACGCGTGAGCAGGTGAGTAGCTCTCTTAATTGCCAGCTGAAGGTTCAGGCCATCCAGCCCAGGAGACCTGCTCCAGATGCCACTGTGATGCCCAGTCCCAACGTTTGGCACATTTTGGAAGCCCTCAGCACACTTCAGGGAAGCTGGGATGGGCCGAGTGCCTGCAGAGAGCCCCAACAGGGCTGCCCGGGCTTTAGGTGGAATGGCAGAAACGCTGGTGGGGGCACTGGGGATGACTTACTTGTCTCCTCCCAGAACAAGAGCTGTCTTCAAGCCTGTGAACTTGCCCAACTGCAGGGTAAGGGAGAAACACGAGGGAATTACAAGTGGATTCGGCATCAAACCAAATCCCTGCGCTGTTCCCTCCCAATGCCAGCAGACAGCCCTGCTGCCAGCGCCGGGGATGCAGCAGAGCAGACAGGCAGGTGATGAGGGCACCAACACAATGTGTTTTCCTTCTGCCTGCCCTTCCCTCCCTCCCTTTGTGGATTAGCTTGAACCTCTAAGTATGGGGTGGGCCATGTGTGGAAGCCACAAGTCATATCCCGGCACTGCACAGATGCCCCCAGGCAAAGCACAGTGCTTGATCATCATCAGCAGCACAAGGAGATAAGGATGGCCTTCACCCTTTGCAGATAGCTCAGCATCATCTGCAGCATGGAGCCCCACAGGTTAACGGTATCGCTTGAGCTGTTGTTGCCTCCCCTGCCCTCCGTCCGCCCATCCCAGCTCAGCCAGCGCTGCCTCCATCCTGGTACCTCCTTGGTGAACTTCATGGTCTGCAGGGCCAGCTCGCGGGTGGGCGAGAGGATGAGGGCTCGGGCCCCCGTCTGGGCGCTGTGTGCCTTCAGCTTCTCAAACATGGGGATGAGGAAACAGGCCGTCTTCCCGCTGCCCGTCCGCGCCATCGCCACCACATCCTTGCCGTTGAGGATCACCGGGATGGTCTGCAAGACACAGCCCAGCGGCGCTGCCCTCACCACCCAGCGCCACCACCCGGGGTGGGCCCCCCCACACGGGCGGCAACCATCGCCCCGGAGGGCCCTGGTCCGGTTCTCCGCGCCCCGGTGGGGCTCACCTTCCTCTGGATGGGCGTGGGCACCTTGTAGCCCTTCTTCATGATCCCTTTGAAGACGGGATAGCTCAGGCCTGGAGGAGACATGGATTAGCAGGTGATGGAGCGATGCAAGCAGGACGGGGTCCCGCGGCTGCGCCTCGGCCGGAGCAGACAGGGCTCGGCCCCGTTTCCAAGGGGAATGGCCCCGTTTCCAAGGGTTCCCCCCCGCAGCCCCGYGCACGCACCCATGGACTGGAAGCCCCCAGATTTCTTCTTCTTCATGTTCTGGGCCCGCACCATGGCCTGGGTGTCCGGCTCGGCGGTGGCCTCCTCGGCGGCGGGGAAGGCCGGCAGCGCGCGCC
>NW_020450530.1:2525447-2534157 GCF_003343035.1 Apteryx rowi
CGGGGGGGTTGGGGGAATCTGGAGTGGGCTTTGGGGTGGGCAGGTGGTTTGGGGGTGGGAGCAGTGATAGATGGGGCGACTGGGGAAGGGGCTGCCGTGGTGGGGGGTGATTTGGGGCAGGGCCGCGCTGACCCGTGGTGGCCTGGTCACGGGGGTCGTGGTGGCGGGCGCAGCCGCGGGGGCAGAGGGGCTGCGGGGACGGGCGTCCCCAGCGGGGGCGAGGGCCGGGCCGGCGCGGGCAGGGCACCGGTGCCCCCCCACTAGTGAGGCCCTTGTCCTCGGCAGCCCCCAGGGATCCCCTTTCTCCGATCCACCGTCATCCACCGGTCACCTGCAGCCGCGTTGCTGCTTCGCTCCGCCGCCCTGCCGGCGCGTGCGCCCCCGGCCCCGCCGGCCATGAGCGCGGCCGTGGCCAGCAGCCCGGCTCCCCAGGCGCAGCTCAAGAGCCGGAGCCGCTGCAGGGCGAAGGCCCGGCCGTCCTACGTGGACGAGACGCTGTTCGGCAGCCCCGCGAGGGCTCGCCCGGCGCCGCCAGACTTCGCGCCTCCCTGGGGGGACGAGGCCGGCCCCGCGAGGCCCTTGGTGTGGAGCCCGCCCGCGGCCGGGGCCGGGTGGAAAGCGGAGGCCGCGGCCCCCTCCGCCTGCGCGCCGCAGGGCACCCCCAGGAGGAGGAACAAGTACCGGTGAGCGGCCTCTTTCCTCCCCCGCGAGGCCCGCTGGAAACCCTGCGGCACGTAGGGTCCCGCAGCTGGGACTGAGGGGGGTGCGGGAGCCCGTCCTGGTCCCTGCGCCGGCCTTCGGAGCGGCTCCCGGGAATGCGGGGGCAGGAGATGGTCCGCCTGTGTCCCCCGACTCGCTGCCTCAGTGTATGTCGAGTACGGCTGCGGTTTTTCCCTCTGCAAGGTGGCTGCAAACCCTCYGATGGCTGGGCATCTCAGATGTGTTTATTCCCTTTTCCCATGGTGTTTCTTCCCATATAGAGTTTTTCCCAGGGGAGGGGATTTCTGGAAGAGTTGTARGCATCAGGAAGACCCATATTGCTGAGAATCAGTCCCAGAGAGCCCACTGGGCAAGTAAACCTAATGCCTGTTTCTGTAACCAGCAGCTCGGGAAAGCAATACAGCAAATCCTCTCTGCCCACCTTTCTCCAGTCCAAATGATCAGGAGCCTGTTTAAGGCTCTGCTGGCCCTAAGCAGCCCTCAGGAGGGTCTGGAGTGGGGTTTAACCTCAGCTTCTGATCCAGAGCAAAAGCAAGGATTTGTCCCCTTCARATTCCCCTGCCACATGGCAGTTAGGTCTCTGCTGCTGCCTTTTCCCACCTTAATGTGAACCCGCCTTTCTTTCCTTGTTTCTCCACAAAGGTTGAAAAGTCACACTCCGTCCTATTGCGATGAGTCTCTGTTTGGCACCAAGCCTGAGGATCCGGCCTGGGCGGCTTCTTGGATGAAGAAAGAAGAYGTAGCCAAACTTCATGCACTGCTCTGGAGCCCATCATCCGCCCCCCGAAACCAGTCAAGCCTTTCCTCCCGCTCCAAGGAGACGCCCTTGAGAGCCGTCCACCCAGGAGCCCCGGCATCACCGGCGCTAGCAAACCTTGGCACAGATCGTAAGGGCAAGTCCTACATCTGGAAACGGCCTGAGAGCGATTCGGACTCTGAAGGCCGGGGTGCTCCCAACAGAGGACGTTCCCAGTCTCTCACCCGGCTGAACGGCTCTCCGGATAGCCTCCGACTGGCTTCAGGCAACCCCAAGACAGAAAAGCATAAAAATCAGGGCCCCCCAACAGCCCCTGCAACGCCCCGAGGCCCTCTGATGAGGGTTCGGTCTAAGAGCGTGTCTGCACCCTCTTCTGCCAGGAACTCCAAGGCGTTGGGTGTTTGCAAACCCAAGCCTCCCTGGAAGTGAAAGGAAATGTCCCTCTCTATGTARATACACGCCTAACTTAGCCACAACGGGGGGCTGACATCCCAGTGAGCAAGTCTCCGAGGACCCTGGAGCCTCTTGTGGCTGCAAACAAGGGAAGGAGCTGTCAGGGAGCAGCGAGGGGGGGTTGCTGCACGAGGGAGGACGAGCCAGGAGCTGAGAGYGACCACAGCATCAACGGGGCAGTGAGTGACCTCCCTGAGCAGGGCGCAGTCCCACGGCGCCCGAGCAGGACAGCCRTCGTGGTAATAACAGCTCTCATTGCTTGTCCAGGGATCATCAGGTGAGGCGAGGTAACGAGTCAGGTTGCTTCCATCCAGCACATCCTGTCAGGTCAGCAGGAGACAGGACTACTGACAGCGTAGGTGCAGGGCCCAGCCAGGAGACAGGGCTGGACGCAGGTACACCTACAGCGTAGCTCAGGCTAGGATGGGGGGCCGGGCCCGAGTGCAGATGGGGCTCCTGGACCGTGGAGCAGAGGGTGCCTGGAGGGAGGTCCCAGGTGAGGCTGGCCAGGGCAAGCAGGGTCTGTTGGTGCCCTGACAGGAACCTCCACTGGCCACTTCTGGGGAGAGAGGGGTCTGGCTTCATCCTGCCTGTTGCACAGTCACAGCCTCTTTCRGCTGGGACAGGACCGTAGGAGGTCTCTAGCACAAACTGCCCGGAGCGGGGGCAGCTGTGGGTCAGACCAGGTTGCTCAGGGCTTTATCCGGTCGGGTCTTGGAAACCGCTGAGGACCGAGACTGCACGACGTCTCTGGCACCCTGTTCTAATGCTTCGGGCCTTGCTGAGCGGACACAAAAATCCTGTCATTCGTATTGAGCGCTGTSAGGTGCTGTCGCAGCGATGCCGCGCTTGCGTACAAATAAATGATCTAAGGCGAATCTGCTGGGGCTTGTGTTTGGTGCGTGGGGCGCTGCTGTGGGGTCTTGGCCTCACGGTGGGTTCAGACCTTGGGCACAGCTAATATCCCCAAAGACTGTCGTAGCAAAACGGATCCTCGATTTCCATTCCTTAGGCGGGAAAGAACAACTGAGTCCTTTTTCTTTAGGTGCCCCTATATGAACAGAGGTAGGGAGGCAGATGAAGGACTTGGGCCAGGTGACTTGGCATTTGCAGCCGGGGTTGCTGCCCTCTTACGGGAAGGGAGGCTGCAGTGATGAGCAACTGAAGCCGGGGAATGCAGAGGAATCACTGGGAGTCAGGCCTAAAAAATGCTGCTTCTCCCGGCCTTGTTTAAYGCAAAGAAGACGTGAGAGGAGGTGCCTGGGCCATATTGGCCCTTATGGTAGCGCGTAACACAGCCTGGTTTCCCAAGAAAATGAAACATATATGACATAGTTCTGTGTGCATGTCTGAATCCATGGCTGATTTCAGCCCTAGCTGGGAGAGGAATAAAGGGCTCCATGGTATCAAGCTGTTACAAGGTTAAGAAAATAAAACAGTTCAGTTGCTCCCTGGCTTAGGGAGGGATCTGTAGGACTGGGAGCAGAGGCCACATCCCACCCTTCCCCTGGCCCTGACTGCAAACGGTCGGGGTGGTGCCCCGTCAGGGTTTGGCTGGGGAATGGGGAGAGGAAGGGGTCCCGGTCAGGGTCCTCGCAGAGCGGGCGCTGCAGTGCTCCGCTTGCTTGCAGCCACGTCGGGGGGAACAGCATACCCCAGCCTCTTCCTCGCTGAAAAGTGATGAATTCCTSCAGCTTCCTCCCATGCCAAGGAAAAAGTTCTCTCAAATACACCCAAGGAGAAACCGAGTCAGGGTAAGGGCATCATCCTGCCCCAGGAATGATTTTATTGCCACCTTCAGTAGCAGCAGGACTGGGCCCTGACTCACACGAGCACATGAAGGGCATCGGGGCTGAAGCGAGGGAGACCTGCCAGGAATCTGCACTCCTGGTCCTTTGGCAAGAGACGTCCTCTTCTGAAAGGCAGTGGGCTCAACCTAAAATAGTGAGACACATTGTGCCAATGCTCTGACGTACCCTGTACCTGAGAGCCAGCCCTGGCTCCAGGAGTCTTGGGCCTTAGTGCAAAAGCTCTCTCAGTTAATGCTTGTAGTCTGGGGGAGCTGAGCCCCAGGGGAGCCAGCAGACTGGCTGGGAGGAGAGAATAGAGGAGAGAGGATGGATTTTGTGCTTATTTCTTGTCCTTCTTGCCCTCTCCCTTCTTCTTCTTCGTCTTCGACTTGAGGAGCGTCTGGACCAAGCAGCATTTCTGGATGCAAATGGCAATACAGATCATCATGGCCATCTCCCTCACATCCCACTTGTTCTTCTCCTGCCATATCCTGTGCTACTCCCCAGCTTGGGAATACTAGGTAAGTACAGCATGTTTCTCCTTCAGGGCCAGCTGGGCCTTCTCCTTGGTGCAGACTGCATGAAGTGCCTCTTACTCAGCCTGGCAAGCTTGAGGGCCTCCCACAGGTTCTCTAAATCCCTGGGTAGGGATCCTTTTTACCTATCCCAAATTCAGGTAGAACAACAACTGGCTGCTAAACGGAACCTTTCCAAGGGACCAAAAAAGGAAACAYGCCTGGATGGGAATCTCAAGAAGCACCAGGTCCTCATATTTTCATGCTCCTTTGAAAAATCCCCCCATAGCTTCTCCTACTTTGCAAACAGCACCCATCCTCAGATGGGGACCYTGACCAGGTAATACGCAGGTCAGAGCCTGCTTTGCCAGTGCTYGGAATAGAAAGCCACATCTCTGCAGTTAGGAGGGGGCTGAGTCCGAGCTAGCAGCTTTGCTGAGAAGCAGGTTATATCAGAGCGGCACTGAAGCCCAGCTAATACGTAAACTSTGGGGAGCGTGGGAAGAGCTAGGCCATGGCAGGCTGCAGAAGGCCAAGGACAGGTAGTTTTGGTGGTGCTCATCAGCTGTTTATTCCTTTCCTCATGCACTRAAGTGAGCCATGTGGAGGAGGAGGTTTAGGGGAACCAGCAGTGTGGACATGTGTCTGCATTAGCAAGTTCTGCCCAGACCCCACTGGGACTTGGGGCTCCAGCCATCCTGGCAGATAGGAAGCCCAAAAAACCTGATGTTATTAAAAACCTGACAAAGTGAGGCTCTTTACTTACAATTAGCTGCAAGCTTTCAGGACCTTCCCTACATTTTGCTTTGCTGGTAATCCAGCAGCTTTTCTTCATCTGGTTAAAAAGTGTAGGGACATGAAAGCAATTAGAGCTTTCTCAGAGGAGGCGTTAGGGGTGATGACATGAATCTAAGCCTGTTAAGCTTAATTTGGATGTCAGGACAGTGACATGCAAGCTGTTAAATCTGCAGGTCTCTCAAGTGGGCAGGGAGAGAAACAGAAGCRAGATTTGGACACTAGATGGAGACAGCAGAGTTGAGGATTGACACAAAAGTGAGAGCCCTGTTCCCTCGGAGCAGGTGGATGTGTCTGACGGAATGAGGTAGCTCATCAGCTCCCAGTTACTGTGGGATTTAGCAACTGATGTAACCCTCCATAAAGCAAAAACAGCAGAGAACCCCCTAACGCCCAGGCAGATCAAAGATACCTTCCCTTGCAAAACCTGGGTGGTGGATTGCCCCTCTGCCATATCCTCCTGTGTGTGTCCATCTGTTTGGACAGGGATCTCCCTGGATACACCACCTTGTAGGAGAGCCAAGCAGCTTAAAGAGGATACCTGTTTTTCTCCCATGTCCACTTCATTCTTCTGAATTCAGTACTCAGTTTCGAGCTGCACTTTGTGCTGCTTCTGAAATAAACAGCAGGATGTGTTACTTGCAGACCTCGCGGACACCTGAAGCCTGGTGGGAAGTAGCCTGAGATGGAAAACAGCATAGCTTTGACCCCACATCATTACATTTTAGTGTAATACTTCTTCCTTCTGGAAAGCTTCCTCCAGCTGAGATATTTTTTGCCCTTGATTTGGGGGTTCTCTGAGGCAAAAAGGGAATCCTTTGGTTTACAGCATGGAGCTRGTTGAGAGCTCTGTGGGTGAAACTGAATCACATCTGAAAGGTGTGTCCAAGGGTCGCTTGGATTTTGTACTGCGGTTCTGTCACTTTGCCACTGCCCAGTCCCTCTGCCACCTTGTTCTACCAGAGCTGTGCAGTCCAGTGCAAGAGTGAAAGATGCTCCATAACTGGTGTGTGCTGCCCTGCTCTAGAAGGCCAGTGCTTGTCTGAAGCAAACACCAAGCAGGATTAAAATGAGGGGGGGAAATGTTCTTCTAGCTCCAGATTCACCCTGTCTGATGCTCTGCTCAGGCCAGAGTTGTCGATGTAAAAGCCTGAGTCCCAGCTAGGACTCCTGCCTGCTGCTGCTCTTATTTCTTCTTTTTCCATCTGCTCAGCACAGTGATAAAACACACTTCCTCTATATTTGACTCAACACTGATTCCTTGGCTTGTGTCTCTTAACAAATTACCAGGCAGTCTGGGAACTGCTTTGCTTCCAAAATTAGCTGCACTCAGCCCTAGATGCTACAAACAAACCATAAAAGATGGTTTTATTTGCATCCAATATTATGTTTGCTCTGCTAACCCGTACAGCTCCCTTGTTTCTCAACACATGCCTTGCCCATTTTGCAGTAGCCTGGCTGCTCTGAATTCTGACTAGATCGCAAGCTCTTTAGAGTGTCACGGCACTTTGTGGAGGTGGTTTCAGAGCTGAGTCAGTGCATGGGGAGAGAAGGAGGTCCTGTGAGTAAGCTACTTCCTTGGTGGTTGCAATTGTGTTGCTGCAGGGCTGCTTTCCACAGAAATCAGCAGAGCATTCTGATGGAGCAGGTATACTCCAAAAAACAGCATATGCATCCTGCCAGGAACTAGCAGGAGCCGGGTAATTACCTGAAGCAGAGAGCAGCCTGGCCTGACAGCACTACAACGGGTTTAATCTCTTCCCGCGGTCCCTTTCTGAGAGCCAGCTCTGATTCCTAGTGCTCCAATATGACGGTATTGAGTTGTGTCCTTAGGTGCTGAGTATCCTGCTGTAGCTTGGTACGATTGGTCTGGGAAGCCCGCAGCTCCTGTTTTTGCTGTTTTTCTGCTTTCTGCTTGATCTGCAGGATGCAGTTTTTGGAGTCTTTTGGCCAGATCTTGCAAGCTGTTTTTGAGATCTCTCATCACATTGTCCTTCTTTCAAATCCAGACCTGGAAAACACAACAAAGAAAGAAATACCCCTGAGAAGTGGAGGGTAGGGGGAAACATCAGGTTGGCAAGAGAAGTAAGGCTCTTTTGCAAAGATGGTGCTGATCAAAGACTAGACACCTCTGCTCCGGTAGCAAGGGGGATGCTGCAGTTGTGCAGAAGCCTGATCCACCCGTTTGTAATACCAACAGGACCCCCACCAGGGGCAAAGGGAGCAGGGCGTCAGGGCCCCAAGAAAAATCCCCCATTTGGGGGATTTGGCTGCCTGGGCTCAGAGCCAGCTGAGATAATGCAGGTGTACAGCTTTGAGAAACCTCAGCCGCCTTGAAGCAGGTTGAGGAAAAGCTGGAAGAAGCCTCAGTGRCCTCATCACTGTGGATTTGCCTGGCATCCTGGACTCTCAGCTGGACCTGGCTCCCATCACCAGACCTGCTCTGCTCTTCTTGGCCAGACACAGCGGGACAGCCCCCTCGCTGGTGAAGCCACTGCCCCTGGCTGCCTTGTTACCCTGCCTGGCGCCCGGCTCCCCTTCCCTGCCGCAGCAGCCTGCCCTTGCTGCTCCCTGGCAGGGTTAGATTAACACAAGGGGCTCCAGTAAGCTTCTYCTCTGCTCGGTAACAAGTTTAGGAATAAGGCCAAGGATTGAACGAGCTTTAGCGAGCCCTCCTGGCACTGTAATGTGAGGAAACATCTATAGGTGCTGCCTGGGCTGAATGGGAGCCAGAATCAGTCAGAGACACTGGACAGAGCTCAGTGGCTTCATCAGGCTTTCAATTAGGCTTGGAGGAACGGTCCTGGGGGCGCAGCTCTGCGGGCTGCCTGCAAGAGAAACGCTCATCCTGCGCCGATGAAACAGATTGATTCCTTAGGCACGGGACAGGCTGCCAGGCTGCACATAAAAGTCTCGAGTGCTTTAATTCCCAGACGTGCAAGGAGCAGGGGGAACGGGGAAGGCTGCCCCGGTCTCCACTCGGGGCAGGGGGCAGGAGACAGAACCTGCCCCTCTTGCGGAAAGGAGAGAGACGGCTTGTCAGGTGCTCGGGGCTGGGGCTGGGGCTGGGGCCGGGGCCCGGCTCGAGGCGCGGGGCTGGAGCCGTGCGCCACGTCCCCTCGGCAGCGCGGCCCTGCTGAAACGGAGCCGCAGCTCCGGCTGAAAGCCGGTGACTGCCACCGCGATCTAAGCTGGCTAGTGAGGAGGGGGCCAGAAGTTGCTAAGCTCAGGTTTGAAAGCCGAGAATGCAAGAAGCCTTTTCAGCTCCAGTTTACAGTGAAGTAAGCTTAAAAAGCGGCGTCCCGCCGTTGCTAGGCGACCGCCCCGCGCTCACCTCTGACCCCGGGCGCCAAGGGGCGGGGCCGCTCCCCACAGCCAATGGCGCCCCGCGCTCCTCTCCCCCTCCTCCCCCCCCGAGTCCGCCACTTCCTCATTGAGGCGGGCCTTGCCCCGTGATGTCATGCCTCCCCCCGCCGCGTTGAGCCAATCAGCGACCGCGCTCGCCAAGACAGGCGGCGCCGCTACCCAACGACGAGGCTGACGGCGGAGGAGGCGGGGAATAATCCGGATGCTCTTGCCGGGGCGGAGGGCCGCCGGTGGGAGGGGCCGAAGGGACGCCGAGCGTCGATTGGCGGGCCGCCGGGAGGCTCGGCCTCTGCGGGCGAGGCCGCGCCGGCGGC